>NC_051164.1:99047258-99130913 GCF_013339745.2 Dermacentor silvarum | reverse complement strand
CTAATTCCGTACCTGCAGTGGTCCGTTCTGAAGAACCCCTTAGGGAGCGACCACTTTCCAATATACTAAGCTTAACAAAACAAGATTGCTCGCCACATGTCCCCCGATGGAAGGTTAACTCTGCTAACTGTCAACTTTTTAAAGAAATACCATATTTAGGCTGGGATGACATTGCCTCTCTTAACATAGACGATGCTGTGGCGTATACAACAGGTTTTATCACTGACGCTGCAGAAAGGTGCATACAAGAAACTAATGGACTAGCTAATAAGCGTCGCTGCCTTGGTGGAACGAGGAATGCCAAAAGCACGTAAAAAACCAAAACAAGGCCGGGGATTGTTCCGCAACTCCCCAACAACCGAAAACTTGATAATTTTAAACAAGCAAAATCGCAGGGCAGAGAACGCGCAGACGTGCTAAAAGAGAGAGCTGGGAAAGACATCTCCAGCATAAACTCGTATACAGATGAAAGAAAGTCTGGAATAGGGTAAATAAATTAATAGGCGGGAGTCACATCCCTACCCTTAGTAATAGCCAAGTGATAGCCTGGAAGACAGGCGGATAGTCTGGGCAAACACTTCGAATATGTATCGAGTGAATCGCACTACACATTTTTCCTGAAGTTCAAAGAACGCGAAGAGCAGCAGCCCTGAATCGCAAAGGTTCATCAAATGAGGCTTACAACCGACCATTCAGCTTAGCCGAACTTAAAGCATCTCTCGCTTGTTGCAACAACTCAGCGCCAGTGGCGACCGTATCATCTACGAATGATTAGGTACTTACACCCCGAAACACTGACAGCACTCCTCTCTGTCTTTAATGCCATGTGGGCGGCTGGATATATTCCTTCCTTGTGGAAAAAGAAGCCATAGTCATCCCGATTCTTAACAAGGCAAGGACCCGTCTTAGCTAGCAGCTACGGCAATAGCGAACAAGCTGCCTGTGCAAGTTGTATGAAAAAATGATAAACCGGCGCCTAATCTGTTTCCTAGAAAATGACAAAAACTAGATCCCTTCCAGTGTGGTTCGAGAAGGTAGGTCAACAATAGACCACCTTGTTCGCATCGAGGCAAACATCAGAGATGCGTTTATACATAAACAGTTTTTTACTTTCGGTCTTTCTAGATCTAGAGAAAGCGTACGACACGACATGGCGCTTCGGGATTCTGCGAGATCTTTCCGCGATGGGGGTCCGTGGAAATATGTTAAACACAGTCGAAAGCTACTTGTCTAACCGGACGTTTCGCGTAAGAGTGGGCAATGTTTTATCTAGAACATTCACCCAGGAGGCTGGCGTGCCACAAGGGGGTGTGCTTAGTTGCACGCTCTTTATTGTAAAAATGAACTCCCTGTATACAGTTATTCCACGCAGCATGTTTTATTCTGTGTATGTCGATGATGTACAGATAGGTTTCAAATCATGCAACATTGCTATCTGCGAACGGCAGGTACAGCTTGGATTAAACAAACTGTCTAAATGGGCGGATGTAAATGGATTTAAAAATAATGCAAAGAAAAGTACGTGCATACTTTCTCAAACAAAAGAGGCATGACACCAGCGCCAAATCTCACGATTAATCAAGAGGAACTATCCGTGAGCAGTGAACATAAATTCCTGGGAATAATTCTAGACTCAAAGCTCACCTTTATCCCCACCTTAATATTTGAAGGCAGGTGTCTGAAGACGATGAACCTTTAAAAATTTTGTCGCGCGCAACATGGGGTAGTGACCGAAAATGCCTACTGAACTTGTACAACAGTCCTTGTCGCGATTCACGCCTTGATTACGGGGCTATAATTATAATTTCCGCAATGCCAAGTGCATTAAAAATTCTAGACCTGTTCCCATCTGGCATCCGCCTCGCGACCGGTGCTTTCCGAACAAGTCCGATCCACAGCCTCTACGTAGAGTCGAATCAGTGGTCACTTCATCTGCCAGCGTTTCATACAATAGTTTTACATATTTTCATTAGAGTCCACGCGAACATTGAACATCCCTCTTATTCAACCATAAACGACATGACCCTGCCACACTCTTTCAAAATCGACCGGCATCGAGAAAACCGTTCTCTTTGCGTGTGCGGAATCTTAGTGAGGAAATGGGTGTTCCGTTGCTTGAACACTGTCTTATGGCTCCAGCGAAACTGTTAACCGCCATGGCAGTGGCAGCTCATAGAGTGTGACACATCATTCGTGGAGGTCACTAGCACGCACCAGAGGCACATATCAAATGCATTTCCTTGAACTCCAGTCCAAGTACACATGCACGAGTTTTATCAGACGCTTCTAAGTCACGTGACGGGGTGTCGTATGCAGCCGTCGGCCCATCCTTCTCGGAATCCGGTGTACTCCACCCGGAAGCAAGTATCTTTACGGCTGAGGCATATTGCTTTATTGTCAGCTGTGAGGACATAAGGAAATCTTAACTTCAAAAATCAATCAATATTACAGACTCTCTAAGTGTCGTAACGCTTTAAAGTCACCCTGTAAACAGAAAAATCCTACACTCATTGAGCTCTATTCCGTACTGTGTAGAGCATATGTATCTAACCAGCATATCATTATATGCTGGGTGCCTGGCCATAGAAGCATTGAGGGTAATGTGCTAGCTGACCGAATGGCTACGTCATAACATCGCACGCTACTAATCCTACAGCTGCTGTTTCTGCAACAGATTTGAAACATTTCTTCCGTAAGAAATTGCGAAGCCATTGGCAACGTCTGTGGGATGCACAAACAAATAATAAGCTTCACTTGATGAAGCCACAGTTTAGGTTTCTGGCCCCCCGTAACGAAACACGACGAACTGATGTCCTATTCTGTCGTCTCAGAATAGGTCATACATTTGGCACCCATAGTTTTTTGTTAACGGGGATGAACCACCAA
The DNA here is from genome assembly GCF_013339745.2 of Dermacentor silvarum. Lineage (NCBI taxonomy): Eukaryota > Metazoa > Arthropoda > Arachnida > Ixodida > Ixodidae > Dermacentor > Dermacentor silvarum. The sequence goes on along the minus strand of NC_051164.1, from coordinate 99,128,027 downwards.
CCTGTGGTAGGATGTGGTAAGAGGCTAACCGTCCTCCCGTTCTCCTGTAGTGTCGGGATGCCGAAGCAAATAGAAAAAAAACATTTCCCTTAGCTTACCGTTATCATGTCCATCTGCATCCCAGTATGTTCTTGGTGAGGAACCACTGTTTAGCACTAAAGCAGTCCTCGCTTTCTTAAATGACGTGGTAGTGATGTTGTAAGCCCAACAAATTCATAGCGCATCCTCTCTCCAGAGGATGTCGCTGTGATGGTAGTTTTGTATAAGCACATGCCTCCGGCCCTTGTGATTCAAGGGCTCTGTTTAGGCAGTAGTGCTCTTTCCAACTACTACATCTTAAATATTTTAAATATCGTGTCATTCTTTGTCAGTGCATTCTTAATTTCATAGTACACCTCATTAGTCATTGCCATGATTTAGTGCATGTGATTAGTGCATGCACTATATAGTGCATGTATATAGTGGCTCTCAGGCACCCGTAGTTTATCTGTGTCTAGGGATTGTTTATGCATGCAGTCCAATTGCCCGTTGAACAATTTCACTTCGTGCAGCGTTTCTAGTGGCTGTCATACTCCCGTAGTTTCTCCTTGTGATTGTTTACACAGTCAGTCCAATTTAGCATTGAAGAATGTCACTTCGTAATTTACTTTTGAACTAGACCAAGTGGCTCTCAGGCAACCGTAGTTTCTGTCTAGGGATTGTTTATGCAGTCACTCCTAGCGTTGAATAATGTCACTTGTATTTCTTTTGATCTAGACCAGAAGCGTTTCTACTCACGCAATTGTAGTTCTCCTCTATAGATTGTTTATGCATCCAGTATTGCGCGTTGAAGATATTCATTTCGTAATCTACTTTTGAACTAGAGCAGAACGTCAGTGGCCCTCACTCACCCGTAGTTTTCTATATGTGTCATGCATGCAGTCCATTGCCCGTTGAACATTTCACTTCGTAATACTTTTGAACATACCAGAAGCGTTTCTAGTGGCTGTCATGCACCCGTAGTTTCTCTATGTGTCCAGTCATTGCGCGTTGAAGAATGCCACTTCGTATTTTAGTTTTTAGACCAAGACGCATTTATAGTGGCTGTCACGCACCCTAGTTTCTCTAGCGCAGTGAGTCCAATTGCGCGTTGAAGAATTTCACATCGTGATTTACTTTTGAACTAGAGTAGAAGTGTTTGAAGTCTTTCACGCACCCGTATTTCTCTATTATGTCTAGACATTGGTTTAGCATCAGTCCAATTTAGCATGTCACTTCGTAATTCACCTAGACCAGAAGCGTTTCCAGTGGCTCTCACGCTAGCTATATTTGTCTAGGGATATCTTATGCTCCAGTCCAATTGCGCGTTGAACCACTTCGTGAACGAGACCAGAAGCGTTCTAGTGGCTTTTACGCAACCGTAGAATGTCTAGAGATTATTTTTCAGTCACTCCAATTGCGCATTGAAGAATGCCACTTCGCATTTGAACTAGACCAAAAGCGTTTCTAGCGGCTCTCACGCAACCGCAGTTTCACATGTGTCTAGGGAATGCATCCAATTTCGCGTCACTCCGTTTAGAACTAGACCAGAAGCGTTTGTAGTGGCTTTCACGCAACCGTAGTTTCTCTATATGTGTCTAAGGATTGTTTATGCAGTGAGTCCAATTGCGCGTTGAAGAATTTCACATCGTGATTTACTTTTGAACTAGAGTAGAAGTGTTTGAAGTGGCTTTCACGCACCCGTAGTTCCTCTATTGTGTCTAGACATTGGTTATACAGTCAGTCCAATTTAGCGTTAAAGAATGTCACTTCGTAATTCACTATTGAACTAGACCAGAAGCGTTTCCAGTGGCTCTCACGCAACCATAGTTTCTCTATATGTGTCTAGAGATATTTTATGCATCCAGTCCAATTGCGCGTTGAACAATTTCACTTCGTAATTTAATTTTGAACTAGACCAGAAGCGTTGCTAGTGGCTCTCACGCAACCGTATTTATGTGTCTAGGGATTGTTCATGCAGTCATTCCAATTGCGCGTTTAAGAACGCCACTTGGTAACTTACTTTTGAACTAGACCAGAAGCGTTTCTAGTAGCTCGCACGCAAACCGTAGTTTCTCTATATGTGTCTAAGGATTGTTTACGCAGTAAGTCCAATTGCGTGTTGAAGAATTACACATCGTGGTTTGCTTTTGAACTAAAGCAGAAGTGTTTGAAGTGGCTTTCACGCACCCGTAGTAGTTCTAGACTTATTGTGTTGTCTAGTTTATACAGTCAGTCCAATTTAGCGTTGAAGAATGTTGACTTCGTAATTCACTTTTGAACTAGACCAGAAGCGTTTCTAGTGGCTCTCACGCAACCGTAGTTTCTCTATATGTGTCTAGGGTTGTTTATGCAGCACTCCAATTTAGCGTTGCGAATGTCACTTCGTAATTTACTTTTCAACTACTACCAGAATAGACCAGAAGCGTTTCTAGTGGCTCTCACGCAAACCGTAGTTTCTCATATATGTGTCTAGGGATTGTTTATGCAGTGGTCAGTTCTATATTGGTCAATTGCGCGTTGAAGAACTTCGTAATTTACATTTGAACTAGACCAAAGCGTTTCTTTCACATCGTGATTTACTTTTGAATTAGAGCAGAAGTGTTTGAAGTGGCTTTCACGCACCCGTAGTTCCTCTATTGTGTCTAGACATTGTTTATACAGTCAGTCCAATTTAGCGTTAAAGAATGTCACTTCGTAATACTTTTGAACTAGACCAGAAGCGTTTCCAGGGCTCTCACGCAACCATAGTTTCTCTATATGTGTCTAGGATCTTATGCATCAGTCCAATTGCGCGTTGAAACAATTTCACTCGTAATTACTTTTGAACTAGACCAGAAGCGTTCCTAGTGGCTCTCACGCAACCGTACCTATATGTGTCTCAGGATTGTTTATGCAGTCAGCCAATTGCGCGTTGAACAATGTCACATCGTGATTTACTTTTGAACTAGAGCAGAAGTGTTTGAAGTGGCTTCACGCACCCGTAGTTTCTCTATGGTGTCTAGGGATTGCTCACGCAGTCACTGCATGCGCGTTGAACAATGTCACTTCGTAATTTACTTTTGAACTAGACCTGAAGTGCTAGTGCTCTCACGCAACCGTGTTTCTTATATGTGTCTAGGGATTGTTATGCAGTCAGTCCAATTGCGCGTTGAAGAATGCCACTTCGTAAATTTACTTTTGAACTAGACCAGACCACAAGCGTTTCTAGTGGCTCTCTAGGGATTGTTCACGCAACGTAGTTTCTCTATATGTGTCTAGGATTGGTTTATGCATCAGTCCAATTGCGCGTTGAAGAATTCACTTCGTAATTTACTTTTGAACTAGACCAAAAGCGTTTCTAGCTCTAGGGATGTGTTCACGCAACAATTGCGTTGAAGAATGTAGTATTTACTTTTTCTCACGCAATATCTAGGGATTGTTTATGCATCCAGTGCGCGTTATCTCGTAATTTACTTTTGAACTAGAGGAGAATTCTAGTGGGCACCGTAGTTTATCCAGTCATGAATCCAGTCCAATTGCCGTTGAACAATTTCACTTCGTAATTTACTTTTGAACTATACCAGAAGCGTTTCTAGTGGCTGTCATTCGAAACCGTAGTTTCTCTATATTGTGTCTAGGGATTGATTCACTCCAAAGAATGCCACTTCGTATTTTACTTTTGAACTAGACCAGAAGCGTTCAGTGGCTCTCACGCAATTGTAGTTTCTCTATATGTGTCTAGGGATTGTTTATGTGTCAGTACTGCCGTTGACAATTTCACTTCGACTTACCAGAAATGTGTCTAGTGGCTGGACTCCCGTGGTTTCTCTGATTGTGTGCTTGTGATTGTTTACCAGTCCAATTTAAAGAAACGTCGTAATTTACTTTGAATAGACCAGAAGCAGAAGGGTTCAGTGGCTCTCGTAGTTTCATATACTAGGGATTTTTTGCATCCATCCAATTTGCGTTGAGTTCGCGCGTTAGAATGTCACTTCGTAATTATACTTTTGAACTAGACCAGAAGCGTTTCTAGTGGCTCTCACGCAACCGTAGTTTTCGTCTTTATGTGTCTAGGGATTGTTTATGCATTTCAGTGCGCGTGAAGAATCTTGTAATTTACTTTTGAACTAGACCAGAAGCGTTTCTAGTGGCCCTCACGCAATTGTAGTTTCTCCATATGTGTCTAGGGATTGTTTATGCATCCAGTCCAATTGCGCGTTGAAGAATTCACTTCGTAATTTACTTTTGAACTAGACCAGAAGCGCTTCTAGTGGGCTCTCACGCACTCCCCCGTAGTTTATGTGTGTCTAGGGAATGTTATGCATGTAGTCCAATTGCCCGTTGAAAAATTTCACTTCGTAATTTAATTTGAACTAGACCAGAAGCGTTCTAGTGGCTCTCACGCAACCGTATTTATGTGTCTAGGGATTGTTCGCAGTCATTCCAATTGCGCGTTTAAGAATGCCATTCGTAACTTACTTTTGAGCTAGACCAGAAGCGTTTCTAGTAGCTCGCACGCAAAACCGTTGTTCTATATGTGTCTAAGGATTAGTGACCACAGGGCAGTTGTCATAGAACTTAACATACAGCGAGTACGGATGCCGCAAATTCCGCAAAGAAAAGTGTACAGCTACGACAGAGGAGACTATGCCGCTATTAGGACCGAACTTGAAAATTTCTTTCCTACTTTCCAGTATCTTTTAAACGCACGCTGTCCGTTAACTTTGTGGTCGTCATTCCGGGACAAAATACTTCAATTAGTCGAAATTCATGTTCCATGCAGGTACCTGCGGCAACGAAAAAAACAAAAAGCCTGGTTTAACGTAGAAATACGTAAACTTATAAGGAAAGCAAGACAAACGTATAAAACGTTTTCTGCCGACACCAGTCTGGCAAATCGGAAACGCTTGCAAGAGATAAATATCTATTGAAAGCAACAATTAAGTCTGCGAAAGATACCTTCTTTGTTAAATTAAATAAAGACTTGAGAGAAAACCCAAAATCGTTTTGGAAATACGTAAAACAAAACCGAAAAGAAGACATATCCATACCATCTTTAACTATTGATGGCAAAACTGTGACGTCAGACTATCAGAGGGCGGAATCCTTTAACCAGTACTTCCAATCTGTGTTTTCGCTAGTGTCTACTAGAGAGACTTCGCTTTTGAACAACGCCAATCAGGGCGATATGATGCCAGACATTGAATTTGATGTTAGTGGCGTCGATTCTTTATTACGGCATTTAGATGAAACAAAAGCAACTGGACCTGATGGAATATCCCCAGTGGTCCTTAAAGAGTGTCATAGCATCATTGCTCCGTATTTAACGATCATCTATAAGCTTTCCCTCGAAACAGGCCTCATTCCCCAAGATTGGAAAACGGCAAGCGTGACACCAGTTTTTAAATCGGGCGATAGAAAACTCAGAGAAAACTATAGGCCGATTTCACTAACGTCGATATGTTGCAAAATATTCGAACACATTTTATATAGTAACATATCTGCATTTCTTGACTCAAACGCTTTCTTTACGTCTTCCCAGCACGGATTCCGAAAAGGTTATTCCTGCAACACACAACTAATAGAATTTCAGCACTTCTTATCCAAAGCCATTGATAACAATAGTCAGGTAGACGCGGTTTTTATTGATTTTCAAAAAGCTTTTGATACTGTGTCCCATAAACTCTTAGATGTAAAGCTTGCTGCAATAAATATAAACAAAAACGTTCAAAATTGGATACGAAACTACCTAAACGGAAGAACCCAGTTTGTCGTCCTAAACAACGCCGCATCTTCACCAATAACAGTTTCTTCGGGCGTTCCTCAGGGAAGCGTACTGGGCCCCTTGTTGTTTTTAATCTACATAAATGACATTGTCGAACTAATTACATCACCTATAAAACTATTTGCCGATGACTGTGTGATTTACAGAGAAATTACTACTGAATATGACATAGACACTTTGCAAACAGATTTAGACAAGGTAGCGAACTGGTGTAATAAATGGAAAATGAACTTAAATATAAAAAAGTGCAGTAGCATAAGTTTTTCCAGAAAATTATCCAAATTTCAGCACCGATATAACATCAATGGCACGCTTATCGAAATACGGTCGGAATACAAGTATCTAGGAGTCTATTTCACCGAATCACTCACTTGGCATAAACAGATTGACACTGTCATAGCAAAAGCTAGTAGAATGTTACATTTTATTCGCAGAAATTTCAAACAGGCAACGCGCGAAGTTAAAGAAACTTTATACTTCTTACATGTCAGAACAATACTTGATTATGCTTGTGTAATATGGGATCCCTATCAAGATTACCTCATTAATAGACTGGAAAAACTACAGAACCAAGCAGTAAGGTTTGTTTGCAATAATTACAGCCCGTACTCTAGCGTTTCCGAAATGAAGGCCACTTTAGGATGGGATCTACTACACATGCGTAGGCAGAAGTTAAGGCTCAAACTATTACACCGAATATATAACAGTGAGACAGGTATCGATCGCCATATCTATCTTCTGGAACCAGATTACATATCGACTCGCTGTGATAACAACAAAAAGATCTCAGCCTATAACTGCAAAACAAACACATTTTACTACTCTTTTTTCCCCAAATCAATTCGACAATGGAATACTTTATCAAATGATATAGTAAATGTGTCAAATAACGAATTATTCTATTCTATGCTGTGATGGTGCTCTTGTAAAACAAATGTATTTGCCATATATCTTCAAAACCTGTTTGTTTGACATTACTTGTGTCTCTCTCTAAATACTATTGTAGTGCTTCTGTTTGTGACTAATATCTGTGCAAAAGCTTTTCTGTATTACTGGTTATGTTTTGTTCCCCCCTACGTAATGCCTTTATGGCGATGTAGGTACTCTGTAAATAAATAAATAAAAGTATAAGATTAAAAGGTATACAAAATAAGTTTCCTTAATTATAATTAGGAATGAATACCGAGCTGAAATTCTATGGACAATACACTTTATAGCTTATACACACACTTGTAATAGAAATAATATACAAAGCACATTTTTATCCTCAGATATGACAAAGTAACTAGTAGCAACAGATAACAGAAGTTATACATGAAATGGAGTGGTACGTACACAGGCAAATAACGGCAAACCTGAAAACACTCGGCCACTAATATGCTTCCAATGATGGCGAAATATCGCTATAGGTGAGAGCGCTACTGCATTAACATACTTACCATTTTTGAGGCAAAGTCCGATAATGAGTGCGCATTAGCAACCGAGGAATGTAAACAATTCCATTCGTGATAGCAAATGGGAAAAAAGAGTTCTTGAAAATGTTGTTGTGGTAAGAGTACTCTTTCAGTGTGTGTGAATGTTTGTGCCGGGTTACGCGGGATTCTGATGGACGGATATACAATGATGTGTCAATTTTGTAAAAGTTGTGAAGTAGCTGAAAAATTTTAGGCGCGCTTGTTTTGCTCTAATTGCCAGTGTTTGGAGGCCAGAGCTTGTTAACATATTCGTGGGAGGATCAGTGCGCTTATATTTCTTGCAGATGAATCTTGCAGCATTCCTTTGTACAATTTCTAGTTTTTTTTAATGTTAGTGCCTGTATAAGAAAACCATACTGTGTTAGCGCATTCTAATACCGGTCTAACATAGGTAGTATAGGCTAAAAGCATGGTAGATTGAGGGGCCAGCCGGAGGCATCTGCAAAGATAAAACAGCTTGCGCAGAGCAACTGAAGTAAGATTAGAAATATGCGCATCCCATCTGAGGTTTCAAGCAATCGTGACACCTAAATATTTTTGTTCGTTCACTTTTTGAAACCTAGTGCCTTTAATGCTGTAATCATATTTGATAGCTTCTTTGTTTCAGGCTATCGTCATACATACTGTTTTTTTTTTTTCGGGGGGGGGGGGGGGTAGTTAATGGACATTTGCCACGCGTCGCACCAGTTAGACATATGGTTTAAGGAATCAGTTAATGCAAGGTGATCTAAATGACTTAATTTCTTTCTAAATAATGCAGTCGTCGGCGAAGAGCTTAATGTTGCAAGAGATATTGTCTGTGATATCATTAATAAAAACAAAGAAATAACAAAGGCCCCAGAACGGAGCCTTGTGGTACTCCGGTTGTGACAGGCAGGGTTTCTGATGGTACTTGCTCAAACAGGACATATTGGGAACGGTCAGTTAAGAAGCCGTCAATCTAACGTGTTAATAATATATCTCCAATGATATTTCGGAGCGTTGCAATTAATTTGCTGTGAGATAAGGAACCAAAGGCCTTAGAAAAGTCTATAGCAGTACAATATCTGTTTGCGCGAAGTTGTTAATAGACAGTGCTAAATCATGAACAACCTCTGTTAGCTGCATTATAGTCGATAATCTGCCACGGAACCCGTGCTGGCAAGATGACAAAATGTCGTTTTTCTCCAAGAAAACGGTTAAATTTTTAAAGATTATATGGTCGAATATTTTGCATGACGTGCTGGTTAACGATATTGGTCTGAAGTTTGAAGGGTCACCGCTATTTCTTGCTTTGGGAATCTGTGTTATTTTAGCTTTTTTCAAATCGTCTGGAAGTTTTGATACGGCGAGAGATTTGCGGGAAACCAAACCAAGGTATTTGCTGCACCATTCTGCATGTCGCCTAAGAAAAAAATATTGGGGACGTCGTCTGGTCCCGAAGATTTCTTTGGGTCTAGTTCGAGCTTACATCCTCGGTTTGCGCAAACCTTACATCGTCGGTTTGCGTTTTTGCGCCCGCAAAATCCTGATTTTGTATGGTGTGGCTACGCAGAATATAGAGTACCCGGAGTGCAAATTTTAGTTAATTACTGTTGTCATTGGTCAAGAAGTTTCACGAAAACAAGCAGCTCGTTTGTCAGCGTGCCACGCTACCATCCCCATAACCGGACGTGGTGCCTGTGCGAAATATATATTCGGGGTATACACGCTTCGTGTTCGCCGTTAATCGACGCAGATTTAACAACTGGTCGAACAAGCGAGCCCTGGAATGTATAACAACAGACCATACGACTTCATTCAGCTGAGAGCGCGGATTTCTTTCCCCACTTCCCCATAAAAATAGCGCCACTTCGAATAACCTTTACCGAGTCCGCATATTACGCAAACACGTAATACTTATATGAAACATTCGTAATGCATTGTATATAGCACAACGGATTTTCGTTTTCCTGCGGCCTAGTTACAATGCGCCACCAAACGCACCCACACTCCAAAAGAAAGTCGATGCTGAAACGGATGGCTTTAGCCTGGCTTCTAGGGCTATAAATGCTAGCCAACATGTGGCTGTGTGGTTGCCAATGAACAAGAAGATCCCGCAAAATTTAGCGATTTCAGTCGAAGTTAGTGTTTTACCGCAAGTTGGCGCAGCTCAGTGGTTTGGCGCAAGATGTGGCGCAATCGACGCAGCAATTTCTGAAAAATAAACACAGTGCAGATTTTTCAAGCAGACAATTGACGCAGCGCGTGCCTACGTACGTAAAGCCGCATTAAAGCACCGTAGCACCTAGGCGACACTATACAGAAGCGCCCGCACGTCGAATCGATACTTCTGAGCCCGCCGCAGAAGCTTTGCGGCTGCGGCGTTGCTCGAGGTCGCGGCCGCAGCAGCCGCATTTCGAGAGAGGAGAAATACAAAAGCGTTCGTGTACTTAGATTTAGTCGCACGTAAAAGAACCCCCGTGGGTCAATATCCATATGGAGCCCGGCGCTACGGCGTGCTTCATAATATATTGTGGTTAATTTTCGCATGTATACAGCCCCATAATTCAAATACAGTTGCTGACAAGATGCGATGTGCCGTGTGAGGAAATGACAGTCCAAACTTCTCGCAGGCATTGAACAGTGGCGCGCAACTACGCCTGAAGCAAGCACGTCTCGCTGTGTGTTTTGTGTACTACGCTGACAAACAGGAGTGGCCGGTGCACGCAAGGTTACATTTAGCACCAACCGACCACTCTAGAATTGCACTAAACGCTCAAGAAATGAACATTCGCCGTCAACAACACCGCCAATTATCGTCAATCAAAGCAAACAGCATAGACAACTTCGCCTACTTCGATTGTAGTCCCTACGATTCACATAATTTGTTTATGGAACGTTACGTCAAGCCATGCTATGCTCTTTCATGCTACGTTATGCGTGTAGCACAATGCGCGGTCGCTTAGTGGATATAGCTTAGTGCTATTGGTCCAAGGGAGGCGGGTTCGATCCCCACTGTGGTGGCCGCATTTTCATAAGCGCGAAATGCACAAACATTCGCGTACTTATTTTAGGAGCACGTCGAAAATCCACAGGCGCTTAAAATTCATCCGCAGTGTACTAAAATACAGCGTGTCCCAGAGTTTCATGTACACGCACGAATGCACGCACCAAGGATTCGATCCCGCGACCTCGTACTCGGCAGCCCAACACCATAGCTACTAAGCAACCACGGCGGGTCACTCTTGTCTTTCAACTGTGACAACACTCAGGCATGGCTTCAAATAACATGCGTCAGAAGGGTCGGGCTTCCAGCAATATAATTTGGCCGCTGGGTATTACGTCAGTTGTCATCTCCATTGTTCTAAGACAGACCGGTCCCCTACATCAAAGTCAGTTAATTGAAATTATCAAGTTCAACATTTCACTGGCATTCTGCAGGAGGGAATGCTATGTAACTGCAACAGAAAAAGATAAGCACCAATGACCGGTGAAAGGGAATCGCGGCACGCGGCGCTCTTGTTCCAGAGCACGCTCTTATCATAGAGTGCCGGCATGACCCTCGTCTTCGGCGTGATACAAAACATCAGCATTCATTCATTCATTCATTCATTCATTCATTCATTCATTCATTCATTCATTCATTCATTCATTCATTCATTCATTCAGTTACTCTCAAGGCCGTGATGCGTTACAGAGAGGAGTTGAAGTGTGAACAATCTATATATACACATGGTTAGAAATTTTCTTCAGTTGCAGTTTTGAAGGATGCAGCTGCAGCGATGGAGACGACGGAGGTAGGCAGGTGATTCCAGTCGATGCTGGTTTTTGGAACAAAAGATTTGTAATGACGTTTATTACGGCCCCAACTTTGAGATTATGGTCAACGCGCGCATTTCGATGGAGGCGAAATGCAAAAATGCCCGTGTGCTTGGCGTTGTAGTGCACGTTAAAGAACCCCATGCAGGGGGTCAAAATCAATCCGGAGCCCTCCATTACAGCGTGCCTGATAATCGGAACTGGTTTTGGCGCGTAAAACCCATGAAAGAAAAAAAAAAGAAAAGAAAACGCGCGATGATACACAATGATGGGGCGGTGAGCAGGAGTTGTTTCAAGTTTTCATTGAAATAATATTATTTTTTTAAATACGCAATGAAGCGTGCAGAAGAATTTTGAAGCGATTCCTGCGACGTGATTATTGATCTAGTTGGGGGATCCCAGCCATACGAAGCATATTCTACCCTTGGATCGGACTAGAGTCTTGTATAGTAGCAATTTTAAGGATACTGGAGCTTTGCAAATGTTTCGGCGAAGAAAACCAAGCATGCGATTGCGTTGTTGGTAATGTATTGGACATGCAAGTTCACGAAAGGTCATTAGTGATGGGAACACTTAGGTACTTAAATTGTACGAAGTCACCGTAGTTAGAAGGGAACCATTAATAATATAAGACCGGGGATTAGGATCGTTAGCACACCACGTTAACTTCATTGATTTACACTTGTTAGTGGTCAGTTTCATTTGCCAAGTGTCGCATCAGCGAGAAATGTTATTGAGATCAGATTGCAATATGTAGGCGTCAGATAAGTTGATAATTTTCCTGTAAAGTACGCAGTCGTCAGCAAATAATCTTATATTAGAGAGAACTGAAGTGGGGATATCGTTGATGTAAATGAGGAAAAGGGGTCCGAGCACGGAACCCTGAGGAACTCCTGACGCCACTGAACAATAATGGGAATTATGTTCATTAGCTATCACATGTGTGTGCGATTGTGTAAAAAACACTATCCATTTTATAAAATTGACAGCAATGTTAAGCGTGTTAAGTTTGAGGAGCAGTAGTTGCAGTGTCAAAGGCTTTGGCAAAGTCGAAAAAGAATGCAATATACATCTAGTGAGTAGTCTAAAGCTGCTAACAAGTCATTAGTAAATGCTATCCATTGTGTTTCACAAGAATGGTGCTTTCGAAAAACCATGCTGAAAAAAAAAAAGAAAACTGGTTAGTGGTCTACAAACGGAACTAGATGGCAATAAATTACGTCCTCTACAAGTTTACAAGGTATTAATGTTATAGGTATGGCTCTGTAGTTTGGGGGCGAAAAGACGTCACCCGACTTGTGCACCGAAATCACCTTGCCCACCTTCCAGTCGCCTGGTAGCATGTTCATCTGAAATGACTGAGTGAATGAGTGAAAACAGAAGACAGTATGATAGAAGAATATGTTTTAGTGCCTTTAAGAAATTTGTAGTTAATAACATCAACACCAGCGGATGACGACACTTTTGCATGACGGATAAGGTTTCGTATCCCGACCCAGTCAACAGTAATAGTACGTTCCATTTGAAGAAAAACCGGAGGAATAAACGGTGGAACGGTAGATAATACGTTATGAATAAAGGACAAAGAAAACATTTGTTTAGAAGGTCAGAGCACTCATGTTTTGGCAAAGAAGAACCTCTGTCAGATTTCAGTCGTATATGGTCCACTTTGCGCATGCGTGCGACACTTCACACTTTACATATTTCAGTAAAAATCTGCATGACCATGGTCACAATAGCTACATTAGCTCCGTCGAAAAGGATGTTTCTAAAAAACCTAGATATTTATGGAAATATGTGCAATTGAGGTCAACATCAAGTAAAACGGATACTATCCCTCCGTTAACGAGCAATCGTGAAACCATCGAGTACGTCTCAGATTCGTTTGCACAACGCTTTCATGAAGTTTTCATCAGGGGCAGTGGGCCCCCTTTGTCCGACCTTCCGTTCCTGAGTGGTGATACACTAACCACTGCGTCAATTAGTGAAGAACATTCGCAGCGCAAGACTGTCGCTGTCATGTGGCCCAGATGGTATTCCTACGGCTTTACTTAATTTAGCGATGTGCTTGGTCGAATCCTTTCTTGCCTCAATACACGAACATTTCATATACCATGGAAAATATCTCGTGTCATTCCCATTCACAAATCTGGCTCGAAAATAGCAGTACAAAACTACAGACCGATAGCTCTCCTATGCGCAGGCTCGATAATCTTTGTCCTGCACACAAAACCATACCGCGTACAGAGCAACCTAATATGTAGTCAACATATTATATAGCAGGTCGTTCAACAACAAACGTTGTCAGCTTTATGGCCTGTGCATCTGAAAGGTCGAGAACAAGAGTCAATTTGTCACCCTGTTGCTCCCAAAACTCTACGCAACCGGTTTCTGCCTTTAATACCTCTGCTTCGGGACTGGCTGTCAGGCCGACAATGCTATGTCACCTCCAACGGACAGTCCTCAAGCACGTACAACCAGTGGTTTGCCACAGGGCTCTGTCCTGGGAACGCTTATCTTCTCTTTGTACATGATGCATCCAACGTCATAAAAAACTATGCTTTCTTACTTTATGCGGAAGACAAACATGTCAAAACACATTTGCAGCATTTGTGACTGCACTCTACTTCAACAAGACGCATCCGCATTTGCGATTGTTGCCTGCAAACAAACTGGTGCTAAGCGACCGAAAGACGAAAGTAGTGTTATACACATGCAAAACAGACGAGTTCCGTTTCCCTTACCACCTGGACAAAACCACACTTGTCGGGAGTGCGAAGTTACTGATTTTGGAACCATCTTTGATTCCAGCCTCAAATTCTCGCCCCACATACAATGTATCACAAAGCACGGCCTTGAGGCAGTTATAATTCCAGGTGTATAGAGCTGTATACACATCTGCTGGAATATGCCGCTGTCGCTTGGAACAGCGCTTGCCCGTCTAACAAAGGTCGAGTAGGCAAGAGTTGAGAGAAAGTTTGTCGCTCTGCATCGTTATCGGGGCACTAGAGAGGTCGGCCGTGAACAACAGCTTCGCTCTCAGTCCTCGCTTGGTCTAGAATACCTGAACTACAGACGCACGGAAGCTGACTTAACTTTCTTATTCAAGGTTGCAAATGGTCCGATTGACTGTAGAGAAATATTGGATAAGGTTAGTATAAAAATTCCCCCAGAAAATAACTAGTGTTTCTAGACTCTTCATGTATCTTTCTCCGGAGCCTCAAGGAATCTATTGGCCAGGATTCTGCAGGCCTACAACGAAATTGACACCATGCACAGACATTTGCGCACTTTCTGAGCAGCACTCGAATCCGTTTCACGACTTATTTCCAGAAATGACAGTTCTTGTATGTTATGTGGCAGACCGTACGTACTCTGTTCTTGTTGATCGGTGTCAATGTGTCCGCCTTGTTCCGTGTGAAGGGTGCCGTGGCTTGGTGACCAGACTTCCAGAAATCTGAACCAATCCTTTGTATATGTATAATATACATGTTTTGTATAATGTACATATGTATAATGTACATAATATACCTGGTATAATATGTTTTGTTACAATATGTATGTTTTAAATTGTAAACCGCAATTGTATAGAATGTGCACTTTTATTCCTGCTTGTCGATGTGTATATTGATGAGAGGCTGGGATCATTTTAAGCGCTTTATATAATTTTTAGAAAACGCGTGTTGCAGAAAGCATAATTCTTGTCTTTGAGCTGGATTATTCCGAGGAGGTCTTAATATGCACGTGAAATCAAAACAGATTCAATTATTTCAAAAACTCAATTATCTTTTTGATTAGTTTGACACAATTCACAATTTACAAATTGTAGCCAGTGAGTTTGCAAGGCGTATAAACTTGGGATAAACATGCCGAATCACACCAGTGTGGAGATATGCATGACCAATATGCCGTAAAAATGCACTCTTGTACCACTTCCTTTTTAACAAAACGTTGTGCTATGCTTCGAAGCACAATAGTAACTGGAATGCCCATGTATGTCGTCCCAAACCAGTCACATCTCGAAACTGATGTCATCTGGAGATTTATTTCAAGTGGATACGTCTTGCAAAGTCAGCGCCTACAAATCGTAAACTGCAATATGCGCCATAAAGTAATGAAAAACAATTAGTGAGCTTTCGTTCATTAGTTGTACGTGAAATCGGCACTTATTCATGTGCGCGCCTCTTCGAATAATCCAGTTCGAAGACAAGAATTATGCCATCTCCCGCAGGCGTGTATTTTTGAAATTCTGGAAAATTTAAAAACGATCACCCGGTATATCTGCGTTTATGTTATACCAGTTCTCCCATGCGCCATTACCTGAACCATCAGGTTGTTCCTGGGCACGTTAATTGATTATTATTATTATTATTATTATTATTATTATTATTATTATTATTATTATTATTATTATTATTATTATTATTATTATTATTATTAGGCCAAGAAGAAGAATCGTTGAATGTTTAATCTGTTCGTTTCACGTATAATTCCCAGTTCCAACTTTTTGCTTATCTTTTCTCCTTGTTTTTACTCAAATTATTTAGCAATAGCGTGCGCCAGCTCTCGCACCTCACGGTTACATTTGTGCACATTAAATAAATAATTACTATTATTCTTATCCTTTTTCTTGGGCTCCGCAGGAAATGGACGTGCAGGATGCTTCCGGTGCCACGATGGGGTCCCTCCGGATGGAGTGCACAATGATATACCCGAACTATTCGGTCCTCGACAGCGAAAAGAACGTTGTCCTGCTCATCAATGGCCCCTTTTGCAAATCATCCATCTGTTTCAATGACGTGGTCTTCGATATCTTAGCCAGGGACGGCGTCAGCAAGCTGGGCGCGATAACGAAGATCTGGAGCGGAGTGTATCAGGAGGCCTTCACTGACGCCGACAACTTCGCGATCACGTTCCCCATGGATTTGGACGTGAAGATCAAGGCCGTGCTGCTCGGTGCGGTGTTTTTAATTGTGAGTGGTTGATTGATTGATTCTGCATTCCAGGCGCGGGGGGGGGGCTACCAATTTCGACAACCTGGGGATTCTTGCCTTGCAGTGAAAGCTGAGTACACGAGCGCTCTTACATTTAGCCTACACCGATATGCGGTGAATCGAACAGGCGACCTCGTGCACAGAAGCGGCACGCCACAGCCAATCAGTGGCCGCGGCGGGTAACGGCGAGTGGACGGGGGCAAGCAGACACACACACTTTGACCAGATCAATGGTGCTTTACAGCGGGCGAACGAACGCACTCCAACAACACTGCTCGCAAACGGGTATCGCCCTGCAGCGGCAGCATTGTCGATAGTTCACTTCCGAGGGGACAATAACTTTCGCGATGTTTCGAGTGGCTATAGCACAATACACGTCGGCGTGAAGGGGGGGACGGCGTTCCTGGCACAGTGCCTAGGACTCGCCGTCCTTAATTGGCACAGTGGCAGGAACGCGTTCGGCCGTAATTTGCGCGAAACCTGGCGAAAGTGTGTGTAATCTAAAAAAAAAAAAAACTTTCAATACGATTAAGCTTCGCCTTCAAGAGTGTAACGCGATCGCGTTATTGGACGCCGTTGACGCCGACACAGTATTTTCTGCGACATGGGGCCCGATCGAAAGTCAGAAAGGCTCGGTTTTCAACAGGAACCTCAATGTTGCCTAGAACTAAAGTACAGCGAAACACCTCCAGAACTAGAGGACGCTTAAGCTTCGCCTTTATTAGTGGGACGCGATAGCATTCAAAGATTCCTGGCTGCTTATCGGGCTTTTTTTCTCGCATATTCAAATCACAATCCGACGCTATCGCATGTGTTAGTTCAGTTAGTTAGTTCAGTTAGTAAGCGAATGTGTCCAAGTTTATGCAGCCGATAAAACTACTATCCCCTACTCCGAATAGCTCTCTACTAATTTGCTATCGCAATTGATGCTTCGCATTTCGGGCGAAACTGCGACATTTTTTTTTCCCCACTTGTTCGGGATACTGAAATCTGGTATTGTGTTTTACACGAAAATATGCAATCTCGACTGTCACCTTATCAAAGATATTCCAGTGAACGATACAGCGGGCACGGTTACGATAGTACTACACGGAAAGAAAGAACATACCGGCAAGAATTTCAGCGCTGAGCCAATAGAATGGCCGAACGCATCCTCAGAGGACAAAGATTGAGAGACACTTAAGAGTGCTTGCGTGTAGGAATGCGAAAGTATTATGGCCCCTTTCGTGATTTTTTTTTTTTTTTTCGTGCGTTCCTTGCCCTCGCAAGCTCTCGCCTACGTTCACTGCGCCTCAGAGTAAGGCCAAATGGAGACGCGACAAGCGTCTCAACGCGCTCGCTTGCCCGCGAGAAGTTCACCGTAGCCTGGTGTCGTGCTGCTGGGCTCGAGGTCATGAGTTCGATGCCGGCGGCAGCCCATAATTCGAGGGATCGTTCAGCGGCTTAGCGGCCAAACCTCCTCCCCACCATTGGCTGCGCCGTCACGTGCCCAATGACGTCACGCACTAGGCCACACGTCCCCACGTGACGTGTGCAATAACGCACGCACTAGATAACACATTTACCGAAATTTGCCAAATTTTATTTTCAAAGCCATTGATTTACGTTGTTTACAGGAACCTCCCTGAGAAATTTGACGCTAGTCCGAGCATTTTTGACGTGCTTTTACTCTTTGCGCGGTCGGCCATTTTTGGTACGATCGCTCGGTGACGACGCCGACGACGCCGGATTTTCGTGTTACGGGGAATATAAATACTCTCGCACTATTACGAAAACGGATGACTTGTTAAAATGATTCGATTGGGTTTCTTTTGAGGTTAGACTATTTGACACGAGTTCGACTGCATTGCAACATACTGCGATATTTCCTAGAACACTCTTTATGGTTGAAGAACTTTATATAGCTGAGGAAGGAAAAGGCTGTGGCTGCGAAGTGAATCCGATCGTCATGTTTCGGCGCTTGCTCGAGCTCACTCGGTCAGCGAGTATGGTGCAACATTCGCTATAAGTAGCAGCATAGCCAACGACCGAGAGAGCGGCAGCGAGTGATAAAATGTCGCGATGTCCTGGTCCCACGTGACTACCTCGTGCGTCATGAGTCACAACACATGTACACCTCGTAGGAAACGAAAGCGAAACTGGTGCGTAGGAAAACGCTTGTCAGTACTCTTCTTTAAGCGGGTTAGATGTTGCATTTTGTAGATAAGACATGTGAATAATGAATAAGTGCTAGTTTCTAGCACCGCTGTAATATGGGGCACATTTAATCGCGATGCAGCCCGACCGAAATCAAGTTTTCCCATCCTGATTGGTTTGCTTCCGCCGGTTGAAGAAGGGAGCCACTCGCAATCGATAGATTCGATCCGAAGCAGGCTTGATCGCAATAAAGTGCTCCGTGTGACACGCTATAAGTCGGTGCCTTATCTGTATCTCTGATATCGTGTAAAAAAGCCCTCGACCGCTTTGATTAGAGTAAACGCAGTAACACGACGTGGTTTTTTGATTCTGCGCAGGACTTCATGTTCTTCGAGAGCACACCCGGCTCGTCAAACCGGCATCATCGACCTGGATGCATAGAGATTTTTCGATAACGGATTTTTTCACGCGTCCATTAAGACAACCACGCTTTCTAGAGAGGCTGCAACAATGGCAAACTTTGGGGCCTTTGCGCAGTCAACTGCATGTTTGTCAACGCAGCCCTAACAGTATGCGCGCTTATTACTATGTCCACATAAAGCAGGAGGTTTGATTTTCTCGTGCGTTTATTGCACGCTACCTTCTTGTGCCTATGGAGGCACATATTATAGTGCGAAGGCAGCACAGAATTTGAGTTTTATTTGAGATAATAAGGTATTTATAGATACCAATATTTGGTTCGTGTCATTTTCTTCTGAAACAAGCTGTTTGTCGTGTGTCTTATGGCGCAGAATATCGGCAGACATGTTTGCAATGTCCGTGTTATATAGCATGAATCTTGTCTCCTGCTATGATCGGCTTGGAATTCAACCGCTCAACTGTGCGAAGCATGCCCGCGCGCTTTCCCGTGTACAGGTAATCGCCTTCGGCCCCGAGAAAGCGTCAGCCCTCTACGCTCTGAGCAGACGCAAAGGCGAGCACCCAAAGGAGGAGGCACGAAGGGAAAGTCGTCCACTTGACAACCTGACAAAGGCACTGACACTTCCACAAGCTCCCCAGGGAGACATCGGCTACCACAAGACCGCAAGGGGTTGTTTAAGGCCGTCCTGGCCCCCGTGTTAGGCAGAACCGCTCGAGAGCCATTCGGGTGAGTGGCGTTTCTTCAAGAACATGTGTCGTGCCTTCGCAACAGATGGCACTGCCCACGTGACGCAGGTCACATGCGAAAGAGGGCGCCACAGCGCTCTTGTATATAAGTTACGTTCGCCAGAATAAAGGGTGTGATCGGCATGGAGACCACAGTGGTGTAGCGTGCTCACTCCGTGTCACTGGGCCTGCGACACGACAATCTGGCGACGAGGATGTTTTTCACCGGGATTTCGCCACCGCCCCCATTCATTGACACCCCTGGCACGCCAGCTGTGCCATGGACCCGATGTATACGCCTATTTGAGACAATTCTACTGGCGTCCGGAGCGACCGAACTATCCGCACAGCGACGCCGAACTCTTTTGGTGCACTGTCTTGGGACCGAAGGACAGAAAGTGAGAGAGGCATAAAGGAGAGATGCCTCGACCGCAGCGAATTTTCGACGCCCTTCCGCCGAGTACGCTGCAAACCAAGTTACAGCAACCGACGAGTACGACGTGGCCCTCGAGATGCTAACAAGGCACTTCGCCGTCCCTTGCAACATTCGCTTGCAACGCCATCGATTCCGTGAGCGTCGCCAACTGCAGGGGGAGCCAGCCCATCGCGGACTTCGCTATCGCACTTCGCGAGTTAGCGGCTCCTTGCGATTTCGCCACTCAAGCCGACGAAAACATGAGTGAGAAGTTTGTAGCCGGTGTCACGTGCCCGCGGCTCCGGGAGAGACTGCTGCTCGAGGGTGACAAACTGACGTTCGACCATGCTGTCCAAATAGCACTTCTGCGTGAGCGGACCCAACGCGAATCCGAGGCCTTCGCCAATCCAGTGCACCGAATTCAGCAGCAGGTATACGGGACAATCTGGCCAGACAGGGCCGACAAGAGGATCGCCCCGATAACCGTGCATTTGGTGCTGCAGATACGCATTGGTGCCGCAGCACAGCGTCGCCCTCCCTCCCTCCCATACCCCCACGGCCTTTCGCGCGACGGAAGTCATGCTCTCCGCCGTGCGTTCGCTCTCCGTGATAGCGCGCGTCCCCCGCGCGCTTTCACTCGCACATACGGCGCGCGGCGACGATTTTATCGCCCTTGGATTTTATCCGATTGAAGTGTCCATATAATTGCTATCGCAATAAAAAAAATGTCACAGTTTCGCCCTAAGGGCGAAGCAATGAATGCGATAGCAACACAGCAATGTCATACGAAGTAAGGTGAGCGGCTTTGGTAGCAATATGAATTGTAGTAAACATGAGCTGATTAAGTAAGCAGGTGTGCTGCGGCGTAAGTAGACCGACATGAAGAGAGACTCGATGACCACGAGAAGGCGCGTGTGAAACGGTGGTGTTGATGAGAAGCGCTTCCCGTGGGCAGCGCGCGTGCGAAGGGACACACCTGTAGCGCTGCACTGCCGATCCGGGCAGCATTACATGTGTAGCGTGCGTTGGAAAATGTGGCCCGACTATTACTAACTGAATGAACAAGCGTGGTGTGAGCGCGCACAAACAAACATGAATAGATCACACTGAATGACTGCAGAAAATGACTGTCAAAACGCTGGCAGCAAGCGCATATATACGGCCCAGCAGCGGGCGAAGGTACGTGTGGTCTATCGCTTCAACAGAAACTGAGCGGCGAACGCATAGAGCATAAAGGTCAGAGCCGTGTGGAGATAAGAGACGGTGCGGCGAGCGACGAGCGCGGTTGTTGGCAGAGGAAAAGTGCCCCCCCGCTCTCCGGCGCTGGCTTCCCGCTTCGTTGCTTGCGCGTGGGAGATTGAGTGCGTTCGCTCTCCGTGATAGCGCGCGTCCCAGCACGCTTCCGCTCGGGCATACGGCGCGCAGTGAAGATTTTATCTATACGGAACCTCACGGCGACGGCGACGACGACGGCGACGCCGACGGCAGAAATCCGGTTGAAGTGTCCATATAATTGCTATCGCAATAAAACATCGACGCACTCCACGTGTTTGGTGTCGAGGAAATTCGAAGCATTCGTGATTTGTAGAGAACGGTTGTACCGTATTAATACCGTACAGGTTGTGTCGCGAACGGTTGCTTATAGATTATAAGATGTAGTTTTCATATTTATAAGCGAGACAATGTATTTTATAGCAAGATTGAAAGTCAACTAAAATTCAGCTGCACATTACCCGTGGCTACAGCTCCACATGCCCAGTTCGGCCCTGTGTGGCCCCGAGTGGTGTGGGCCCTGTGTGAGCCCTGTGTGAGTGGTGCGAGCCCTGTGTGGCCCTGAGTGGACTGCACTAGCTACGGGATAGGCCCACTTGGAAACTGGGCTACCCCAATTTCCTCTTGAACAAGTTCCTGTAGCGCGGCATTACTCACGCGTCAGGTGGTGCCGACATCGGAACACATCCTGCCATCTCTCGAACAGTTCCGCAAGTACGACACCAACTTCCAGCATCGCGTGTTTGTCACGCGGAGAAGCCGACCGTCAGAGGATGCGCGCCGTGCGGAGACGACTGTCGTTAATAAACTCGAGAGAGTCGAGCGTATTCAGTTTCTCGCCGAATCGGCGACTTCTGCAGCGATGAATGTTAATTGACAATGCTACTCTCCTTACTGATCAGGAATTGCAGTTTTCAGGGCCAGAAAGCATTTATTTGGGGCCTACCCGGTTTTCAACAACACTCAACGCCACATGCCAGAGTCTTCCACTGGAGCGTTCGGTACGCTCCAACGCGCTAATTCTCGGGAGGGCGTACGCTCTGGCAACGTTCAGAGCATGCTGTTTAAATGGTTCAGAGTTCGGAACGTTTATGTGGCCATCAATTTACTCGAGCGTAATCACAAGAGTTGTGACCTAACGATGCAATCGAATCCTGGGGTTTTACGCGTTATAATCACACATGCTACTCTCCTTACTGATCGGGAATTGCAGTTTTCAGGGCCAGAATTACTAGGCACGGACTCCGGATTAATTTTGACCACCAGAGGGTTCTTTAACGTGCCTGGAACGCACGGGACAGGGGCGTTTTTGCGCTTCGCCTCCATCGAAATGCGGCCGCCGTGATTTGATCCCGCGACCTCGTTCTTAGCAGCACTACACCATGCATAGGCCCTAAGCCACCGCGGTGGGTGGCCGAACGATGCAAGTCGCGTCGTCTTGGTTCTTGTAGACGGAGCTCGAACCCGGCAATAGAGGCGCGTCGCCGAACGCCTGGCAGATTTATGAAGCAACATATAGTTACATAAAGAGAAGCCGTTCTCACTTACTCCCACAATAGGTTTCAAAGCTTCCGTAAGGTAAGCAAACCTTCGTTATATTTACACACTATTGTGTTTCCAGTTTCACCTTTTAAAGCAAAGGTTTCGTTTGCTCTTACTCCTACTTTGAGGGTACTGGTTGTTGTCTTGCACAGAGTTAAAAAAATTTGCGCTTTCAACACTATTTCCTCGACAAGCATACGTCGCCTATATCTGCATAACACAGACGGCTAACTCTGTCTCGTGTCATCCACTCTACGGCTGCTACCTCGTTTCTTCGCGTAATTTATATTCTAACAATGCGTTGGATCTGCATCTTAGTCTTGTTCTTTCCCTCTCATCTTCCATGCTCATTTCGCCCCTTCCCCGGTACAGGGTAGCCAACCGGATATATCTCTTGGTTAATCTCCGTCTTTCCTTCGCCATTTTCTCTGTCTACTTGTGCGTTACCAACGCCAATTCTTCCAAGTGTCCACCACACTCGGCACGAGTCAGGTTTAAGGATAGTCGACCATGATTTTTTTTAATTATTCGGGAGGATTTGCCGTCATCACTATCAGCGCATCTCCCGCTGGCGCTGGGTCTAGCAGAGTTTGTGGCGTTTCTCATTTTGGCCACGTACACGCCACCGCAGTGAAAATTGGTATTGCTGACTCATAGCCTGAACATCCAATAATGAATGTCCAATCGTTCAGGCTCATTGGGGAATCGGGCCGAAAACGCGGGTCTAAAACACCATTGGGAGGAGAAGCGCTTTAGGTCCCATGCCTCGTCCTAGGCAGCGCGTCAAGACCTTCGGGTCTTGTTTGACAAGCTTTAGGAAATGCTTGCGGTTACATTAAAGTAATCTTTACATCGTTACACGTGGAAAAAGCATGTGCACCTTTCAATTCGTTAGCACTATTGGGGTGCTTAACACGCTTTCCGGCGGCCAAGTATCTTAGTACGTAAGATTACGTACTAAGATTACGTATTAGTACGTAAGATCTTAGTACGTAACTAACAGCTTTCCCGCCAACCTGGGTCACTGTATAAGCCCATGGTCGAATGGTTAGAACATCAGGCTGCTGTGCTGAAGGAACAGTGTTTGAAGCCAACCGACGGACCAACTTGAGTGACCGAGTATGTGGGGGCATATGTGCCGCTCGTCGACGAACCTTTTTTGGACTGGCAGAAGGCGTAGTAGTATAAACTTTATTTTGTCCGAGATGGAGTTTAGGAAGGAGGGGAGTGGGAGGGCCCGTCCTCTTCTTCCTCAGGCGGCGGCCAGGCCTTGTGCTTTGGCGGCGTCTTCGGCCATCTGGACGACCCGGAGTTGGAGATCCAGGTCTGAGCTGAGCAGTGCAGTCTCCCACTGCTCTAGGGTAGTGATGGGAAGGGGAGGCAATAAGCTAGTGGGTTTTTTGTACCTTATCAGGGGACATGCCCACATGATGTGATGAAGATCGGCTCTACCTGCGCATAATTTGAAATCTGTATATAGCCCAGGATAGAGGTGACTGTACGTCACTGGGTTTGGGAAAGTGTGCGTCTGTAAAAGGCGCCAGGTAACTGATTGCTTTTTATGTAAGTTTTTGTGAGCGGCAGGGTAATGCCTCCTGCCCTGGCGGTAGAATTGTAGAATTTCCTTGTAGGATACCATCCGGTCCCTGCCTGAACGGCGGAGAGATTCGAACTGCTCCTCGATCTTTCATATTAACATTCGTATCATTTCGCAAAAAGCAGCGGGATTCACCATATTTCAACAGCGCCGCAGCAGACGAAGGACAGACAAACGAAGACAAGCTCGGACTTTCAAGAGAAGTGTATTTTTAAGGAACTAAATACATACCACACAAATGCACACGTGGAAACACGTAAGCCACCGATAAGACCAATAAAAACATACAATAAAACAATATAGATAAGCAATTAAGAAACTAAAGTTCGCGCAAAAAACAGTCACATGCGTGGAGGCTGCACTCTGCAACGTGTCTTGCATGTAACGCACCAGTTTGTCTTCAGAAGAAGCGACAGTGATCCATCAACTTCGCCCGACAAGATCTCAAAGGCAATTCTACAACGTAATCGCTGAATGTCACGGGTCGAAAAAATTGAACGGTGGGCCTCTCGCGAAGCACTCCGCATAGAGGGACACAAGTACACCACATTCGTAAGAGTTTGTCTGCTGCGGAAGGTTGTTAGCGTATTGGCATTCCAATTTTACTTCTGGCGTAAGCGAACACTTCCGATTGTTTGTGCTCTTCAAGTATGTCATCAACTCCTGATAACAGTTCGTTTTCACGACCCATCGAATCGTATAACTCAAACGCACGGTTTGTTATATTCAGAACGGCGATTGACCAGTGGTCGAGGTCGTGGATGGGCACGAGCACCAAGTTGATCGACCGTGTCCGTCCAGCGGCTCACGGCGTCGTAGGCCCGGTCTGTCAGCCCGCTGAAGAAGTTCGTCGTCAGCACATGAACGCGGAGACCGTCTGGAACTTGTTTGGCACGCTCGGCCACAAGCCCCATGCAGAAGTCAATGACGATGTCACGCAGCCAGTTCGTACCGAGCACAGTTTTCAGGTCCCTTCGAGTGACAGTGTAGCCCGAACTTCGCACGACCACACGATGCTCGTCACCTCGCCCGCGCATCAACTTCAGCACGTGGCTCCTAATCTACTCGTCATCCATAGCCGCCGCAGTACCTGCCCCATTCGTGCACACTGACGCTCCTTTCCGTCCAAGGTGCGGGTCGACCGCGTCGTGTAGTGGAAGCCGGGCACCAGGTTCTCTAGACGCTCCAACTTCACCTAGCAGTCTTGCGTCGTATTCGTGAGGTCGGACAGGTTTCGGCCCATGCTGGGTCCAGGCATGCTGGAGACGTGGAACCGGAACCTGGGATGGGAGGCAGGTCTCGGAGTTCCGATCTTTGACGTGACAGGGGCAGGATGACTTGAATACACCCGCGAGCCTGGAGTCCACGAAGACTCTGGACAAGGCAGGAGGACACGGCGGTGGAAACTGAGGAGGAACTCGCAGTTCCCTATCACAGGGGCTCCCTTGCAGCGTGCAGAAATGGCCCTGCAAGCAGTGGCCACACGGACAAGAGATTGGTCAGTGGGTAGAAGCGGCAGAGGGCAGCAAACATGGTTCGGAACGATGGTGTTTTGACTACCCAAAGCAAAAACATTGGACCCGAGTGATGTCTTTGATAGCCAAAGCCGCAGCCTCTTCCTCAGTTGACGAATGTAGCCACTGAGCCACAAACCCAGGATCAGTCGGCTATGATCCACTTTCATGTTCCATCTTCAGTCAAAGTTCTGCACACCAAAGTTCGCACGAAATCAAACTGAGCCTCGAGTAACGAAAAAGATGGAGAACTTTCCATCTTTTGTACGTTACGAACGCAAGCAAGGAATGTCCCCACAGTCGACGATCACTATACTTATCTCACAAGTGATTTTCAGCACTACCGAAGGTACGAGGTGTGCACAGGTAATATGTTGCGCAGCGGGATATATTTCCAGGCTTAACAGTCTGATTACTGGCGGGATTAGAGTTATTCGTCCATAAGACATGATACGATACAGTGATCCGCAAGATGTTAGGCCCTTTGCGCATGCACGTCGTATACCGCCAATTAATGAGGTGGTTACCACTGGTAACTTTAATAGCCACCTTAAACATGATTACGCAGCAACACGGCAGCGCCCCATGCAGCTCAGAACGCCCACTTCAATCCCAATTAGCGCTTGTTTCTGGCTCAAACCATTAGGTATTTTTTGTAGTTATTGAATTCAACTGTTTTAGCCACAGTAGCCACGCGTATGTGTGGTACTTTAGCCACACCTACGTGCCACGGACGTCAAAGATTGCTGCACAGATCGCACGAAAGTTGTCCGTACATGCACTGCTGCCGCAACCCTAGCTGACTAGTGGCACATCGTTGCGAATTTTGTACAGGGCCAAGCAAATGGTCATCGCTTTGGCCACAATAATTGGAGCATAATCAGGATGAGGGATTCAGAGCAAATGGCAATTGCCAATCTCTTGTATTTCTGTGAGGCGTCCGTGGACACTACCGCGTTTGGAGACAAGCTTCCAGGGATTCATTCAAGAGTCTGACTACTGGACCTGCTTAACTGTGAGCTTAGCATCCCTTGGAAAAGCGTAAAACAAATATTACATCATTCTATTGAACTGACACATTGAACAGATCGTTGGGTAACGTATATCTTTTTTTTTTCTAAAAGACTGCTAGGGGGTGGGGGGGAGTGATAAGTGGGGCTAAAATCGTAATTTTCGCAAGAACGCATTTTTCATTTTGCTTAGTTTGGATTCGTAGACCTATAAAAAAGTTCATCACCAAATTTGATTGCAATCTGCAGTTGCATAATTCTGGCTCTAAAGCTGAAAAATAAAAGTGAAGACTTGAAGCAACTGCCGTAGAGGGGATTCGAATTAAAGAGCAGCGTCCAAGCTATGGAGCAGGGCACTTTATTTTTGGTCTTAAAATAAAATAGCTATTTATAAAAAATCTGTATTGTAAAAAAAGTATAATGAGCAGAATATACACAACACACAAATGGCATGCAAAGAGAACATTATACAATGAACTTCCGAGTTGCCAATATAAAGCCACTTGCAAATCCTAAAGTTTCTTGCCATTTTACTTGTACTGGTATGCATTACATATTTTCGCGCCAGCAAACCAACCCCCCACCGCGGGCATCGGAGCAGGCAGGCAAATTAAGATTACCGTTCGATGCATGCTTTGTATTTCGCGCAAGGGTGAGTAAACTGAAAGATAGGGGGAAGTTATGAGAGACTTGTGTATTAGCCGACAACTTAGTCCCGTAATGTTGTAAGTGGCATGACGCGCAGTTCGTCACAGGTTAATTGTGGGGAGATTCAGACGATGAGGACTTGTGCTTTAGTGCGCGTCCTTGTAATTGTCGTAAAAGAGCAAGGTATAATTAACCGATGTAAATAGATGCCCATGATTCTACGCTATAAGTTAATTGACTACGAAAGTATGAGGAGGAATGGCTCTACAGTAAAGGCGCAGAGCTAGCGCATTTACTCCGGTGGTTCGAAAGTTGCTTGCGTGGCCCAACTTATCGAACACCTGAGTATTTCGAAACCGGCCAGGTGAAGAGCACACGCTCAAGTCACACGCCCGCACGTTTTTTTTTTTAAATGCGAAGCACTCTGCGTCATTCTTGGCACTGCGGTACCTAGGTAGGTTCCTGTCTCGCCTGGCATTAAGGGAAAAAACCCGAGGACAACTAAGCACTTGTTTAAATACCTTACAGGCCCGTAGGGGATTATGTAAGAGGGATGTACGTCAACATCACAACAGTGCATACGCAACCAGATGAAAAAAAAGTACAATACATGGTAAATAAAATTTGAGCACATAATCGCAGTACAAAAGAGAATACCAAGCAATGCGGAAATAAGAAATATGGTGCACAGGTTGAAGCACACGATAAAATAATGGATAAGTGCGCAATTCAGCAAACGTTATAGCACGATGTAAGGCAGAAAAAGAAACAAAAAAAAAAAAAGGGGGGGGGGAACCAAATGTAAAGTCATCTCTGAATGAGATGACTTTACATTCGGTCTCGTTGAAAATTCAGGCTCTGAATCATTGACTCGTACCGGGACTTTCTTTAGCGATTTCACACTATAGATAAACACAAATTAGTATGATTGGCTGCGTTCTGACAACCTTTGGTGTCAATGCGGAGAGGTCTCCACCACTAGTCACAGGTGATGTAATCAGTCCTGCGCCGGGGCTGAATTATTGATAGGTGATTTTCAGATAAAACTACGCGAAATGTCCAAGCACATTCCAAGCGGCAGCACAACACAGGCTCTTTTCTGGACATTCCAGCTTTTTCGGGGTGTGACGTAGGCGCGATGCGTATAAAATGGCGCTGATGGCTCCGATCTTTTGTAACGTGACGCATACGACGTTTAGCCTAAGAAACAAACTGAGGCAACGAAACTAACGCTCTTGATAAAGTTTTCCTCCTCAGTAAAACTAAATAAAGCAGCTAGCTCAAAGCGTACGATTATTTCGTCGAAAACGCCTCTCGCTTCCGTCTGCTTTATTAGCTGTAGCTAGGATGCCTGTCACCGAGAAAATGAATGCGTCATCCCATCTATCGGCACGAACGCGGTTGGTTTCTGCCTGGACAGCATAAGCGACCAACCAGTGGTGACGAGCACACGTGATAAGGCGCGTTGTCGCTATGTCACGAAACGCAAGTGACTCAGCCCAACTTGGCTGATATAAGCGTTCGATTATCACATAGCGATGCGCGCGCCACAGGTAGCCGCTCGCACGACGCAAGCGCCAGATCTGCGATCTCTTGTTCACTTCGCTGCTGACTCACACCATGTGATAAACGTTAAGGTGCCGCCTTGCGCATGTATGTATTTATATAAATTACCAATGCAGTAGTCATAAGTTATTCATCTTAATTACAATACGAACACAGCAGTGAAAAGTGCGAAAAGTCGCAAAGGATGTGCAATGTTTTTCATGCCCCAAACGACGGGGGAAATGCGGCGTACACATGCCTCTCGGTCGCCATTTCCGTATGGCCGGTCGGCGCGGCTCGTCGGACCAAAATTTACGAAAAGGTCCTTCCTGTGATGCTCCCGCGATATTCCTTCCGCCAATCAACAAGCTGACATGACAGCCCTTGCGTCGACCACCGCCACCCCTTCGCGAAATTGCAGCTGCACTGCTGCGTTCATGCAAAATTTCATTTATCAAAACTTTAGCTTCCCGGCGCAAATCTCAAAATACGCGTCTTCTCGACAGCGGATCAGAGGCAACAGGGCGGATAATGGCGGCCGTGCTGCCGCCTTCCGTGCCGATAATAGAGCTGCAAGCTAGAAACACTTCATTCACACGCGCGGCACGTTTGAGGGCACTACAATCGCGTTGCGCTTAAGTTGCGCAAACTGGCATGCCACGTGTCGCATTTTAATGCGTAGCATTATATGGCCTATCCTAGCTAAAGTAAGCCAAGCTGGCCAACGAAAAGGCACCGTGCAAGATGCCATTTTAGGATCTACAGTGTTCGGTCGTCAGAGAACACTAACGGCTTGGATAAGGTTACCTAGGACACGGTTCGGCGAGTCGGTCGAAAAATTGCATGCGAAGCCAGAAAACACCTTTCCCAATACAGGGCGGCAATGCGCAGTTTAAGCCTACTGTGTGCGCGGTTGTTAACTGCCATCCGTAGTACAGTGAAAAACGACCAATTTTCCGCGATAACATTAAGCGCGCCGCGGCGCAAAAGATTCTACAGCCCGTCCGCTTTCGCCGTGCTCTATACGCCACATGTAGAAAGGAGGCGTTACACCTAGGCCAGAAATGCCTAAGCCTGTACTAAAAGGGAGATAGCAAGCAATATGGGACGCCCTGGTAAACACTCGACTAATGAGGATGGATACTGACTAAAGGGGACACAAAGCGAGAGGACGCGCCGCTCGTGCATTAATTACGCATTCACACGCGGAAGCCAATGGTTTGTGGGCAACCAATGATTCGAGGTCTCTCGTGAAAAGTCCCGAACTTCGATGACCGCAATGCAGAACACTAAAGAATGTCATGACATATGCCGCGCCAATGCTTACATAGTTTTCTACCTTAGTATTCCCCTCCATGTCGCAGCACGGACGACACTGTGTCGAAGAGATGTGCACTTACCTTGAGCCGCCGTGTAATTAGTCTGCCCGCGGAGAGGACTGGCGGAAGCTGCGCTGTCTGGAGCCCGTCGAGCCGGCAGTCAGTCCAACCAGACGGTCCTGCCAAAACTGAACTCGACGCTGTCCACAAAAAGAAATTCTGCCGACGCCACAACCAAATAAACCACGGCAGCCACAGGCCACAAACGTGTGCAGAAGAAACGTGCGCAGTGGGAATTTCCAGCAGCCTTTGGCGGCGTCACCACCGTGGACCGCGTCATGGCCGTGTTCATACGCGACGGGAACGTGATTGCTGAATGGCTGCGTCATGACGCCAGTGGTAACGCGTGCCGTGTTTCTGGGGCCGTAATCTCGGACGATCATTTTCGCGGGTATATGCCTCGCAAGATTTCGCATGACTGGCACTAGACGCATCGGCGCCTGCGCAGTCTACGGCCGTAGACAATTGGCGCCGTGACACGAACGCGCTCGCCGGCCGACGCGACTAAAGTCCCTTAGACTCAACCGGTGCTCGCGTAGGAAGGAATACAGGGTGGAAGGGGGCATTTGAATGGGGGGACACGTGGATAGCGCCTGCTTACGTTCGAATTATCGGTGGCGACAAATTTTCATTTCCTTCACTTAGTACCACATCCGAACCCATTCCATTGGTTTTTGAGTGTTTATCTTTTTTCTTTGAGTCACTGCCATTTTTGCTGAGTCATACTCATGACTATGGCTTCTACCACCATCCCTTGGTGTTTCCTTCACTTAGTACCCACGTGCGAACCCATTTCTGTGGTTTTTGAGTGTTAATCTTTTTTTTTTTGCTGAGTCATCGTAATTTTGCTGAGTCATGCTCATGACTACGACTTCTACATCCTCCTTTAGTATTTCCTTCACTTAGGACCCACGTCCGAACCCATTTCCATGAATTTTGAGCGATTATCTTTCCCGTGAAGACGCGAGTTTGTTCGGATTTTGCGCCAAGTGCAGAGGAGAAATGCTTCGCATTTGCGTAATCATCGAATGCTACGTAATCGAATGTTAGGTAATCGAATGCTACGCAATCATCGACGATGGTTTCTGCCATAATTTTCTGAACAATTTATTTTAAGTTTGCTGCGGAAGGTGCGCGTGTACTAATTGAAGTATTTTACTGGAAGAGACGGACATTATTCGCGCGCACAATTAATGTGAGCAGTTGACTAATCTAAAAAAATTCTCACTAATTACATTTATTAACTTTAGGGCACATGTTACGATTGATGGATTGAAACCGGTTGTCCTCAAGGCAGGTTCACCCATGTGGGACGAATTTTAAAGCTAACACCAGTTTCGAGTTAAGCACCGTCAAACTTGTGGCAAAATGTACTGTTCCATTTTTAAACAAAACGCCTTCTTAAGCAGTGTAGGGCAAATTGAACTGGAAAAGGAATGCATTTTGAGGATAAATTTAAGCAGCGCGAAGGCGAGGAGAGCAATCGAAAACGAACACGACAGGGCGAACGTGAAACTGTTTGATGTGCTTGTTTTCGATTCCTGTCCTCGTCTTTTTAGCGCTGCTTCAAGTTATACTCAAGACGGGCCAACTCGTCCAAATCAAGTTGTTGCAATGCATTTAGTCGCACAATTCGGGGGCGCGTACCTCAGAACTGGTACAATCCTTCGAATTTCTCCGAAGTGTGATATATCATTGGGATTAGTCCTTTTATTTCAGCGTCAAGAGAAAAAAAATTACAAGAGCGATGTTGTGGGGCGCAAGAAGCCACCTCAACGCTTGATTAAGGCTTGCACCTCGTTTACAATTACCTAGTAGCAATCTGTGAAAGCTATTAGAGTTACACAAGCCGAACACTATATATATATATATATATATATATATATATAAACAGCTCAAACAAAGTCAGACATCGTCAACTAGTTGAACATTTCAAGTTCTCCTGCAAGTATTGTCTGCCTCGTCCAGTTATCCAGCTGTTTATCGTGTTGTATGGCATAACTGTGCGAAATATGAATTTTGTTCTATCTTTTTTAACCCTCTTTATTCTTTTGTCCAATGTGACTACCTGCGAAATGTCAGTGAAATGTTTGTGAACACTAGAAGACCCGCATATACAGTCCATACTTAAAGAGAAACTGAGACATCCACCCAAATGTAGCAATTCGCTACTATGGAAACCCAACCGGGTTCCTCGAAAGAAAGCCTCGCAGTTGAAGAAAAATTCGTCCTGGTCCGGGACTCGAACCCGGGACCACCGCCTTTCCGGGGCAGCCGCTCTACCATCTGAGCTAACCAGGCGGCTAGCAGATGGCAGGGCGAAGTCGAATTTGTCGACAACTCGAAGCAAAGGCAAGTGTATGGTGTAATAGTTCAGCGGAAATCCGCTAGGTGGAGATAAGTAATTAAAGAGAAACTTCGCCCTGCCATCTGCTAGCCGCCTGGTTAGCTCAGATGGTAGAGCGGCTGCCCCGGAAAGGCGGTGGTCCCGGGTTCGAGTCCCGGACCAGGACGAATTTTTCTTCAACTGCGAGGCTTTCTTTCGAGGAACCCGGTTGGGTTTCCATAGTAGCGAATTGCTACATTTGGGTGGATGTCTCAGTTTCTTTTTAATTACTTATCTCCACCTAGCGGATTTCCGCTGAACTATTACACCATACAGTCCATACGTCCGACTATGAGGAATGTGATATAATTTATCTATTCGCCAGTAATTTATTTTAATTTTTTTTCATTGCAATTAATTGGCTGTGCCGCGTTTTAATATGAATAGCTGAATAGCCGAAATGTTTTACTTCAGCAACAGTCATCCTTCACTCATTTAACAACCTAACACTACTGCAGAAGCCGGCGAGATATTGTGCTTCTTCCATTCTGCGATCCATAACAAATCAGTCAAGGAGTAGAAGTGTGTTCCAAACCATTTAATAGGGAAGTTTCAATTACTGATTTTTTTAATCCCTTCGCTCGTTAACATTCTAAAACGGCCAGTTCTCGCAATCTACGCCCCAAACATGTCACTTACACGCCAACTAATTCCGAGCTGATCCTGCGTCCAAATCAGGAGCCAAGGCGAGTTCCGGAGGGGCGGCTTACGCGAGCAGGGCCGTCGTCGCTCGGGCGAGACCATTGTTTGATCGCCGTCACATATGAAGCAGCCTCGCGCGCGCATCTCGATCTGCTGACGCGTGTCACCGGCCGCTTGTGTGTGTACACCGCCCAGTACACACTGCGCTGAGAGTCCCATGGCCTCGGATGGGTCACATTGTCTGGTGATACAACGACGCCGGCGGTTCGGTTTTGACCCGGTTTAGACGGCCTCCCATAGGAAGGCCCTCTGCGAGAGACTACTTCAATCGCCGAAGACACCAGTTATCTGCACACAGAACGTAAAACGACTCAGTATAGGTAAGTACGTGCATGCAAATCAATTATCTGAACGTATCTTACCGAGGGTTGCGGGGAAACCAAAACCATAGGGCGCTGGCAGAACAAGTCTAGTGGGAACAAGTTCAGGCAGAGCAGCTCTTCGCGCGTGATCATAGCTCATGACCCCGGTGGTAGTCCGAAGACACTTGCCCTCTGAATAATTTCTTCGCGTAGACGATCCCCGCAACCGTGCATCATCAGCCATTGATATAAAGCTAAGCAAAGTACTATATATCGACCAAAAATGCTTACGGACCACGGGATCTCAGAAAACGCTAAATATCCGAGCAGCCTTTAAAAGTAGCCAGTAAAACCGTACATCACAATGTTGTTCGCATAAACCAGTAGTGGCTGGAAATAGGAATACCAGAATGCGTTTTGAGGCTGCGGAGATATTCAGCTTTTTGTCAGATCCCTTGGTCCGTGAACTTTTTTTGGTCGATAGTACATGCTTGAGCTACAGATGTGTTGGCCACAGGTTCTCCTGTTTATCAAAAGCGAAAAATGGGCGAGTTGGTGGGGAACCATGGCTAATTCGGAGCCCGACGACGCAAGCTATAAGGCACGAGAAGAGACAAGACACAGCGCTGACTGGCAACTGCATGTTCCTGAAAGTTTACAAAGCGCAGGATCACACACAAAAAAAGCTGAATACTTTCAAAGGCTGGTATTCGTATTTTCAGTCTGTACAACTATACGGGAACGCGATGTTCTACGGTTTTACTGGCTATACGGTAACAAACTGGTGGATAATTCAAGGTTTCTTCAGATCCTGCGGTCCATAAACATCTGACGCCTGCTGTAAATCATTTCCGACATTGCAGTGACGATGAAGGTACCAAGCTACGCCACGTGGGCAGTCCTTGGCCTGGCGACGATTGTACAATGTGCGTATAATTATCAGCCTATGTATATGCAAAAACGAGTGTTAAAGTAGTGGTATACTGGCAAATTCTGACAAGAAGGTGGACACAATATTAATCGTAGGAGATACTTTATCTTGCCTCTCTTCATGTATATGTGTTCTGTTTATCTTGTTATCAATGTAATAAAATTACGAATACTGTAGCATGCAACTTTCACTTGTGTGCTTAAAACAAATGACCCTGCAAGTCCGCGCGCCAACCAACATCGTCAATTAACCATTGCGCCATTCGGATAAACATGGCTAAGGTTATGACAGTGACTAGACGATGTCTCGCCTTCGAAGTCACAAGGAAGCTTACAGGAGGAAGCTTAAGATCGGGGCCAATTCCGATTGCCCTATTGAAATACCCGTAAGAAATGCTTTTATAAGACAACCGATAAATCGATTTGAACAAAATTTATTGCATTTGAGAGAGGACGTTAAGTTATAACGACTATAGGAAGCAGAATTTTAATTAAGAGCCTGCAATCTTCTACAATAAATAAAAATAAATCGTAAGCTTAAAAAACACGAAGTTTACAAATCTGTAACTCCATGCAAAAAACAGATAACGCAGTTTTGCAAGCTGCATCGGTTCGAGCATCTAAAGCGGACGAATACATAAACATACAGCTCACGTAAAATTGTTGCAATGTTTGCGACGCAAATGTCCTGCTCGCAAATTAGTGGTAAATATTTGAGACCGGCACATAATACATCAGTATATTTGTCCGCCTTAGATGCCTAATTACTCGTGTATATATATTATAGAATTGTGATATCGTCTTTTATTGCTGAGCTACATAGTTGTAAACTTTATACGCGTTTTTTTTTTTCAGCTTTGCAATTTTCAAGTCATTGTAGAATAATTGACAGCCTGCAAGCCTAAAGTTTAAAAATTACGCCTGTTAATGTTACTGTAGATTTTTTTTTCTTTTAAATGCAAGAAATCTCATCAAGTGCAGTGCAGTGGTCGCCGCGAAAAACGATTTCGGCGTTCCCGCGCGCACACAAACACACACATTTACATTTGTGTGTATATTTACATGTATGTATGTATGTATGTATGTATGTATGTATGTATGTATGTATGTATGTATGTATGTATGTATGTATGTATGTATGTATGTATGTATGTATGTATGTATGTATGTATGGGAACGCAGAAATTGTGTCATATAGCTTGACTTGTAAACCTATGGTTATCTACAAGGGGGGAGAGTTGGAAATGCGAGGGCTTCTGTCTTAACTACGTTTCAACGCACTCGTGTCGTGCTACTCACCGTTTTTCCCTCTCCCACAGGAGTGCTAAACTTAGCGGGCTAAGTCAGTGGGGCAAAACCGGGAAGCCGTTCAGGACCTACGTTGGTAAACGGCATTTTATTGCGATAGCAATTATATGGACACTCAAAAGCAGATTTCTGCCGTCGCCGTCGCCGTGAGGTTCCGTATGACGTCAATGGAGATGAAATCGTCGCCGCGCGCCGAACGCTGTATGTGCGAGTGAAAGGGCGCGAGGGGCGCGCGCTTTCACGGGGAGTGAACGCACAGCGGAGAACAAACGCGCGTTCTGCGCCGTGCTCGCTTAAGGGCTGCAGAAGTAGGCGTCTCTTTCCTCCTTTACAATCACCATATATGTAGAGCAAACGCGCCTTCTTCCAACGCGCGAGAGGCCGTGGGGGAGGGGGGGGTGGAGGAGGGAAGGGAGGCGACGTTTAGATAGCGTCAACCTTTCCCTTTCCCTCAAGAACCACTTATCATCGGCACCAAGTGCCTATTTATATCAGAGGCTCCGGCAACAGTCACCAACGCCGCACGCGTTTTGTGCGAACGCGGGCAAAACGCCGACGGCGTCGACAACAGTGCTGTGTGTTGCCGGTGCTGCTGCATGTCCAAGTTTGTACAGCGGATAAAACTACTATCCTTACTCCGTATAGCTCTCTACAAATTTGCTATCGCAATTGATGCTTCGCCTTTCAGGTGAAACTGCGACAACTTTTTCAAAGTCCCTTTACTATTATTCTTCGGTGCCCTTTTCAACAAATATAGGGAAGGTGTGTCGTAAAATCACACACTGCTGCTCCCTTCCAACGCCCGTCGCGCAGGCTTCGGCTGGAAGCACGACCTGTCGCGGCCCGTGCGCGACGACTGCTGCCGGGACCCGGACAAGTGCTGTCCGTACGGCTACCGGTGCGACATGCGGTACCGCAACTGCGTCCGGATCGCCGGCGACGAGAGGCCCGTCTACACTTCCCACTCTTCCAGCTCGCGGGCCCAGCCCATCACCAACTACGCGACGGGCACGCGCGGCTACCACTCCACTTCGTACGCCACGGGACGCTACGGCGTGCCGGACCAAGGATTCGCGCTCTCGCAGAACAACTTCCTACGATCGGGTAAGAACAAATTATATTCTGGTGTTTTACGTGCCAAAAACCACCATCCGATTATGAGGCACGCCGTAGTGGGGGAACTCTGGAATAATTTGGACCAGCTGGGGTTCCTTAACGTGCACCTGAATCTAAGTACACGGGTGTTTCGCATGTCGCCCCCAATGCGGCCGCCGCGGCCGAGATTTGATCCCGCGACCTCGTGCTTACCAGCCCAATACCATTACGCTATAGTACGGTAGTTACAAACACAAACATTTTCTTCAATGATTTACTGTTCGACAATGTGAGTGGAAAGGCATGGCTTGAAGCATCAAGCAGACCTTTCATACCTTTGTCTACCTCACTGGTAAGAGGCTCAGTATGCAGGTCTTTTGCATGACTCAGGCAGACCAAAAACCTTTGCATTAAAAAAGTCAATGCTCCGAACCAGCATTGCCTGTCAAGACAAGAATGTCAGAACAAGCACGAGGGGTCACAGGAAGGTGCAGATTTGAATTGATCAACAGCAGGCAAACAAGAAAAGCCTCAACACAGCGCCAATGTTTAACAAGGTGGCTGTCTAACTTGTAGTTAACATGTCTAGGCTTCTGTGTAAACAAGTTCTCTCATGAAAACGTTAGCACCATGCTGAGGCTTCCCTTGTTCACTAACGATTAATAAGTTCGGAATATAGCTGCACATAGCGCAACGCTGCGCGATTTCCTTCCCAAACTTTACTCTGTGCCTCTAATTGCACTGAAAGACACAGAGTAAAAGGAACAATTTAGCAAGTATTAATTAGGAACATTCTTCTGCATTCGTTCACAGACAACTGCCCCACTGGGACATACTGCTGGGATATTGACACCTGTTGCCTCATCCAGCATGGCTACAACAGCCTCTGGACACGAGTGGAGTCCACCTGCTGCACGCGTTACAACAGCCCCAACTGCCAAAGGGTTCGCGGCTGCAGAGTGACCATTGGTGACCAGCGCTACAAGTCCTATCGGGAGACCTTCACTCGCAGACCAGTCTACTATGGAGCAGCGCCCCTGATGGCCGTTCCAACGGCTGCAACTGCCTTGGCACTTGCCATTTTGCTTCGCTGCGTCACGCTGTACACTTTCAAAATGTGACAAATAAATTGTGGGGGGCAGCGGGAGAAATCAACCATTCTAAAAGTAATGTTGCTTAGCAGCAGTACTTGACCAGCGAAAACTCTTTACATTCAGAACCATTATTCTTGTCATTACCGTAAGGTTATCACTGTTCCCATTTTCACTTGTTAGGTTCAGTTACTTGCTGAACCTAACCAGGGCGTGATCTGATTGAATGACTGAGTTCAATACCTGAAAGGTGCATTTACCTGGACTGTACGAAATGCCGCGGTGGACCACTGTGAATCACTTTCGGTTACTCTTGCGCGGACAACCCAAAGCTTCTTTAGCGTGTGCCAGGTGCCTTCAAGTGAGCTTTTTTTCATTCCATCATTGTTAAACTATAGATACTGAAGCAATATTTAAACTGTTATCATGTTCTGCAGCAGAACTAGGGAACGACTGATTGAATGCAGCAAGTCACGACTGCCTCATGCTGGAACCACTCGGACTAAACAGGATCCTTGTGAATTCTTAGTCCCTGCTGACCATGTAGCATCATGGAAATGGAAATTTTAATTCAAAGGTCAGGGAATCGCTCTTGAAAAAGCATCCAGTTTAGTGTGGATGCTTTACGTTTATTTCAGCAAGGAAGCCTATGAATAGCTCACCAGGACTTCTCTCCTGTATTTTGTCCATTGTGGAAGCATGTGTCTGCATATCACGCATGCAGAGTTAGGAGAGCAAATTAAGTCCTTTCGAGGTATGCTAAGCAGAAAAATTATTTCAGCCATACTTTTTAAACTACTCTTCAAGAATACCAAACGAGGTCACTCTTATAAAGAGAAGAAGCATGGTATGCTTGAAAAGATGCAAAGGGATAAGATTGATTGCGACGCCACCTTGAAGTTCTCAAACCAGTCTGCCGTGACGTGGGTTTTGATGATGTCTTCTCAGGCCTAGTTAAATCTCATCAGTAAAGATCAACAACATTGTATTTTAAAAGAGCAAAAGACTGAGCTTAGTTTGTTTTGAGAACTGAGCCACATCTAAAATGTTGTCACCCAGCTAGTGTAAGCTAAAAACAGTTCACCAGCTAAAGATTGGCAAAAAACGTCTGCCTTTAGCAATGGCTGATCCTCGGAGAGTGCACGCGCAACCACGAACTTCATCATTCTCGCCTCAAGGGGCCAGTGTCCTCACGTGCCAACTTATTTCACGTCATTTCTCCCCTCTCAAAAGCGACCAACCCGGTCGCTTCAAGGGCAGCAGGCGAGCACTATAGCCAAGAGTGCTAACATTAAAGAAAACAGAAAAAAAAAACAGCAAGAAACTTATTTCGCGTCAATGTGAAAAGTACTTTGAAATCTGCTATGTCACATTTATGTAGTGGCAACGTTGTATTGGCGCCGAAGTCAATAACCCATAAATAGAGTCGGAAGGATAATTTATTCGTCTAAACTGACTCAGTGTTTTTCTTTTAAGAACTCTAGCTTGGGAGCTCATATATAAAAACCTATCTAATCTAACATATCTACTCTTAATATATCTAAAAATATATCTAATGCAACAAAATTGTTGCATTATACACAGCTCTCAAATATATCACTAATTTGTGAATACAACATTTGCAAAACCATTGTAAGGACTGTAACAATTTTAATGCATGAGCTGTAAACTGAATTACGAATATTCAAGAAAGATGCCCTCCGAATATAAAATATTTTTTTCATTTGTAAACCAACTGAACTAGAATGTTTGCGTGGAGTCTATTTGGCAAAATAAAAATCAAGCTTACACGTAACATTATTTGACACACGTATGTACAAAACCACTTACAATTGAACCTTCTGACTACTAAGAAGCTTGAGCTACTAATTATTTGATTGCTAAGGAGTTTAAGAGATTCAGTTTATAGAATTACGCTGTATATTTTTGGTGGAGTTATGACTGTAAACTTCGTGCTTCAATTTTTTTAATTGCTCATTTCTGGCAATTTTTTCATGATATGAGGTTTTAAACAAAAATTCTGCTTCATACAAGTGGTAGAATTTAACTTTCTTTTTCAAATGCAACAAATTTCATTCAGATCAGCCCAGCGGTTGCCTTATAAAAGCATTTCTGCGTTTTTTATGTATTTGAACAGGAAAATCGAGTTGGACCCAAGCTATATCTTCCTCTGAAGACCTCCATGGTAGAACTTCGATTCTTCTAACAACTTCAAATATCTTCCGAAGTCAGGCCATGTATAAGCACAAGCTGTCTGTTTTGAAGACGCTAAGAGCTGTTTCGTAACAAATGCAGTGATAGGAATGGCCAACAGCGTTTTGTAGCAGGTTTTGTAGCAGAAAAAATGCCAATTTGCAGCAGCTGCCCTCAGTTTTGTAGCAAGTTGCAAAAAAGAACAGGAGAAAGCAGTATTTATTGCTTTTATTACATGGTTACCTATTAAATGTATCATACGTGCCCTTTAATAAATGACTAGCCTTAGCATTGCAATAAAATGAAGTGCTAAATATTGTGCGAGCATGAGTTCACTGACAACATAATTAATGCAAGTGTTTATCAAAGGAGCACCAAAGTATGACACGTGATGGGAACAAAAACGCAAAACATGAATGTCAGCTGCACGAAACATCACTACGCTTTCTTCCCCTTATCTGCAGCATCCAAGCGAGTACTTTAACTCATCTTTTTTTGTCTTGCTTGAGCAAGTATTGCCTGGCCAGCCTCAATGTCCAAGAAGTTCTTCAGCTTTATGAACGTTCGTGCTACCCCAGCCACTTCCTTCTCAATTATATTGAGATATCAATTATATGGACACTACAAACGCATTTCTGTCGTTGCCATTATGTTCCTTATAAAGTCCAAGCCCGATAACATTGTCGCCGCGCGCTGTGAAAGCTTGCGAGTGAAAGCTTGCAAGGGTCAGCCGACGATGGCGGCTCAGTCTCGCATGCACATGGGAGGAAATCAGGAAGGAAGCGCGCCGTCTTCCGTCGAAAGCAACATTTCGGAGGAAGGGGAAGGGCGCATTCTACTTTGGCGGCGGCCGCCGTATCTTGAAAGCGATCTGCGATCCGGACAAAGTGTGCGGTCACGCGGGCTTCATCTTCAAAGCGATCTGCAATGCGCACAAAATGCGGCAAGTGCTGGTAGCTTCATATTTGCTGTGCTTTCGACACTTAGTTCGTGAAGCGAGAGCCAGCACGAAGGTCAATTCCCTCATCGCTGCTACCGCGCTTCCCAACTCCAGAATTTTGACAGCGAATTTCCACAGTCATCGAGTGAGATGTGTTCATTTTTACCTGTGCACGCGTGACACCGCGCTTGTTAATTTAGTTAGTAAGCAAACGTTTGCATAGAGCCAATAAAACTAATATCCTTACTTTGCATAGCTGTCTACTAATTTGCTATCACAAGTGATGCTTAGACTTTCGGGCAAAACTGACTTTTTAGCTAACGTTCGCATTATTTGAGCTTTGCTCTGCATTTGTACAAAGGCGCTCTCTGTTCAACTGCAAGGCACTCCTCAAAATACTCTGCTCACAAAGGTCACACCGCCGGCGCGAATGCAAGGCCACACGGCAAAGGGAAAACGCAGAATGGGCCGAGCGCATGTACAATTTGTCTTCGTAATAAACAGCGCCACTCTAGCCTGGCCCAACCCATGCACTGGATTGTATTGGATTAGCTTAGGTTTTGAATGGCAAGAGATGCAAATGCACTCTGCGCATAGGTAACTGCCGCTTGGCGTCGGCGACAAGACTTCTCGGTTGTGGGCCTCCGACATTAAGCGGCACGGTGCCAGGTAATCTCGGAGGCCACCCCTTGGCGCAGCCTTGTTGCAGTTTCGCTCATTTGTAGCATGGATGTAGCACCTGTAACAAAATGTAGCAGCTTGGTGCAATTGTAGCAGCTTTCCCATCACTGCAAATGAACGCTTGAAAGGTTACTCTTGCAATCCCCAGTAGTACAAAATGAAGTGCCAATGGCCAAAACCTAATCGTGGCAACCTTCTGGAGAATCCTTCTCCAAGTCGAGGACGCACACAGACCCATTGGCATTAAAAAGTAAACAAGATAATGTAGTGCACCAGGCCACGTCAGAAAATAGAATTTGTTCATGCAAATTTCTTCCTCATGCATTTTACTACAACTTGAAAATGCAATGTGGCCCCAAATCTCAGCTTCCGGAAAAGCACTTGATCTTCATTTTTACCACATCTATGTTTCATTCTGGTTTCATGGTACACACACCAGCAAAGACAGACAGGTTCAATAAGCTCTTGGTTTATTGGCTAGCAAGAGCATTCAGAATCAGCTTTAGAAATTTTTTTCCATACATGCTCTTTGCCTGAAGAGCCAGTCAGAATGCTATACTTGATCATTTCAGAAAACAGAATCCACTGCAGAATAACATTATGACAGCGGGGAACCATAACTTAAAACAGTCACAGCTGGAGCTCCTGAAATGTACAAAGGCAAACAACTGCTGTTCCAGAGAGACTACACAGCCTTGCTTCGCTATTCTCCATAAGCCTTCGCTATTGCCTCGAGTAGCCGTAAGAATGGGTCTTTGCAGTGCCCGATACCATTCAATGACAGCCACCAAAACCAGTCCAGGTAACCCTGGAGTGCAGTGGGGTCTTTAGAGCTGCCAATCATAACCAGTTTCGAACGCACTCGCCTCCACAGGCAGAGAATCTTCTGGGTGTTGCAAAAAGAATTCGGCCTCTTTGAGCGTGATTTTGTGGTAGCACCATCATTCTGGGAGCCAGTGTTGTGGACTAGACGCATCGGACCGTCCTCGTCTTTAGCTGCTTCAATGTGGCTAAACTCTTTGCCACCACTTGAGAAGATTTTGGTTTCAGGAAGCACTCCTTTTGCGACAATCTGAGCGACACAGTCGGGGTCGTTATCGGCAATGTGCAAGAGCCGAAGTTCACCCGTTGATTCGGCCAGTAGACCCAAGATCAAAAATGGATCCCTGTCTGAGCCCTTGAACTTCAGCTTGAAGACACCAACCTGCACACACAAGTTTGAATTGGCAATAACTATCTCGTTATATGCACTGCATCGCTTATCCCCTTGAAAGGACATTAAAGGCAAATGACCAAGTCAACATGGACTGTAATAATACCATTCCAGAAACCTCGCAGCACTTGTTTCGTGCCAAGAAAAAGACTTAGTTTACGAGAAAATTGCGTCTGAAGGTTCTGCATACCTTTAGCCCCCAAGCAGGGAGTGGTGACGTTGCAATCGCCATCACCGCCCCTTACTGCCATCGCCGATTAAAATTGTGCCCAACAGATGGTGCTACAGTTTTCTGCGCGAAACGCCAACTGCGCAGCCATGGAAAAACCGTGCAAAGATAGAGTGTTGGATTTGCAACTGCAGCTGCTTTTGGTCAAGCGGCTTGAACCGTTCCGGAATCCCGCGACATCACATAGACATGGAATTCTCTGCTACTAGCAGTTCTTGTGCGTTTCGCGAGCAAGCGAAACCAGCGCAAGCACTACGCGATGACGAAACTGCTGAAAGCGTGGGAGGTGCAGAATGGAGCAAACAAAACCTTTTGACCACCCGCGTCGTTATCAAAGGTAACGTCAATGAGCCCTTTTTTTTTTTGAGAAATCAAATAGAATTGGACAAGTAGCATTTTCTTTCATCTTATAATGCAATAAAATTATCTTTTTTTATTACGAGTGGTTGAGCACTAGTGACAAAATTATAATAAGGAGTCGCTGTGTCAT
Source organism: Dermacentor silvarum (assembly GCF_013339745.2). Lineage (NCBI taxonomy): Eukaryota > Metazoa > Arthropoda > Arachnida > Ixodida > Ixodidae > Dermacentor > Dermacentor silvarum. Next base: position 99,084,229 of record NC_051164.1, on the reverse strand, counting down.
CAGGCTAGTACTTGAACGTCCCAGGGGAGTCTCAAATTATGTCCTGCATTTACCTCAATTTCTCGATCAATAAAGCTCTGTTTGTGATAATATTGGCGCCTTAGACGTTCTAGAGCGCTAAACGATCATTTTAGCTTGACTTCATGTGCATTTAGTGTCCCCTAATGCCCTGCAATGAAAGGTGTGCTATGCCACACTCAAATGATGTGAACAGTAGCCACTCTGTGTGAATTTGTGTACCACACTGTCATGAACTAGAGTCAGTGATAGGTCAAGAATGCAGCCACAAACACCTTCCAGACGAAATATGCATGCATGCATGCACCAGCAAGTTATCTCTGCTGATTCTCCATACCCTTCACCGTCTCTGCTGTACACAGCATGTCATAATATGAAAGGAAACACGTGATTTTCATTTAAGGCCAGCAATCGTTTCTTGCTTCTGTGCTTAAACGAAAGAAGTTGTGTCAGGGGCGATACATCAAGATGTGAGCTTGGCAAATACCAACGAGCAACATTTGGGTTTATAAATTTACAGGAATTGCTCTTTTAACACCGATTAAGTGTCCCTTTATTATTGCAAAGCATTCACGAACACTTGCCTCCACTTTGCTCAAGCACTGCCGTCGTGCAAACCTTGCAAGGCAGGGTTTGTTTGTACATGAGGTATAAACAATGTGCATGTCTGTGGAGAAAATTACCTAGGCATTTCGTGGTGTGCCTTATGAGCTACTGCACATAACACCCCCAATCATGGTTCATTCTGCTTTATTTATTAATTTTACTCATTTAAGTACCCTGAAGGCCGTAGATGGCATTAGACAGTTTTAGTTTAGCGTGGCTACCGGAATAGCGGGCGTACCGGAATAGCGGGATCGAAGTGCGCATGCGCAGAACGCTAACCGCCCCATACCGTTTACCGTGCGCACGCTATTTCTCAGAGTTAACGTTACCGTGTTAGCGTGGTGTACGTAGTGTACGTAAAACATGGCGGCTGTCCCGGTCGCCCGCTTCGAACTGAATTTGGCGTTGTTTTTGTAGAATTCACTTCGTTCGTAGACAATGACTGCGTAAACGGCTTTTGCTTAGTCTCATGCCGCTTCGCCGAGAGTGTTATGGCTAATCTTGAGGAATTTTCGAGATCGCTTCTCGTTTCGAACGCGCCTAAGCCTAACCAGAGAAATTTTTTTCTGAGATGCGAGCGCCATCTGTTGCTAAAGTCGGGAGAAAGGCGCGACGACGGCATATGGCCTCTGAGACGGGAGGATTTCGGAGGCTATGGTAGACAGCTTGTACTGTTTGTCTGTTTCGTTGCAGATCGACGGACATGTGAAGTAAAAATACAACGCGCTCCTGGCTTCCATTGCGCTGCCTCTCGCACTTTCCGGACGCACACACACATAGACTTAGGTGCCCTATGTATGCGAAATTCAAAGCGTAATGGAATAGCGTCCCGCACGTAAACTACGCTATCACACTATACTAAAACTCTCTTTCTGCAAAGTTCGTTTGTGGAACGGTAACGCTATTTCCCGTAACCCCGCTATTACGCTAACGCTAAACTAAAACTGTCTATTATATACGGTGGAGCAATACAAAATTATTACGCCATTCATAGAAACGCTTGAGCAAAAGAAAAAGGAAGAAAAACATCTACATTTTGCAAAAGGTAAATACATATTTAAAGCAGGCACGAAAGAAAATATTACACAATTCTAAATGTATATAAATAACAAGGATACAAAATAAAAGAAAAACACTCTTATGAATTCAAGAAACGGTAAATACTGTATTAGAATGAAGGTCAAATGACATATTCAAATGTACACGAGTAAAAACAGCAGGAAAGAAAAGAAGGGTTATACAATGTTAAGAAACACATCCGACATAAAAACAGCCGTTATTCCTGCAGATATTTCAGAAGTTCCCTTTGAAAGATAGCCACTTCGTGCAAGTGACAATATTTTCTGGTAATGCGTTCCACTCGTTTTGGATTGCACTAAAGGTGAACATTGATATTTTAATGTTTGAGCAAATATAGGCGACACTATGTTCATAATTGTGCCTTGACGGAAAGTGATGTAGCGGCTTAATGCGATTGGTTGCAAATGTTTTCTTGCCGTAATATAAAGAATGAAACAATGTTAAACACGAATATTTGTGTCGAATGTTAAGTTCGGAAATGTTTATGCTGCGTTTTAACAATGATACACTCACATGGGTGATTACGAAGAAAGTATAAAAATTACCAACTAGTACCCCTGTCACACTGGACATTCTAATGTCATTAGATTCGAATGACATTCGATGTAGCAAATGCCATTCGACCCGTGGTGGTGCTACACAGAAAAAAATAATGTCATTTGGTCGTGATATCTATAGCGATATTTCCAATACAATTGGCAAGAACAGTACAACAAGGTATTGTTGAATGTTTGAAAAGTCAATCCATTTATTTTAAAATAAATATGAGGCGTCACTTCACTGAAATAACATGCATTTAAGCTCCTGTTTCAGAATGTCTGGCCACAATAAGCCAAGACAAGGCTTAGCCAGCTTGGTAGCCATAGCCGATAAATTGAACACAAACGATACGACCGACATGGCAGTGCTGAACGATGACGCTCAGTTTTAACAGGTGAAGCAGATAGTTGCTATGTACCTTGCTTTGTACGTGCACACAGGCACCCGTTTGTTTACAGTATGGCCGACTCGTAAAGCGACTGCGGCCAGACGTCCCCGAGGTGGAGAGTAAAAACACTTTGTGATAGCCTGCCTTACAGCTTTTCTTTCGTTAAAATTACAGATGCCCTAAAACACACAAAATAATTGCCTTTTTTATATGAACACTTCTCAAATTACGAACGCTCAATGTCATATTTTACCTTGTCTCTGGGGTAGAGAGTACACATTTGCTTCGAGTGCGAAGCCGAATGAGTTTCTCGAACTCATTCTTTTGCGGAAGTAATTCGATTCGAATGGCACTAAATATCGCTGTGTAGCAGATGAATAATGTAATTCGATGCTAATGCAATTCAGTTCGAATGACATTAAATCGTCCAGTGTGACAGGGGTATTACTCTGTATGTACTCGATGCAGTTCTGTAAAGCAACAGTACTTGGAGCCATATTTTCGATGCATATTCTAACAAAGAGTTGGTGAGAGATGTGTAAGTGTGAAGCTTCATTTGTCATTTCGAAAGATACAAACTACTTCTGATTAGTCCTAACTTCTTAAATGCCTTCTTTGATATGTATTCTATGTGTGTAGGCCAAGTTGGATCTGTAGTTAAATAGACACCCCAGGTATTTGAAACTTCGCACTCTCTCTATAACTGTGTTGTTTAACTTGTAAGCGTTTAGAGGAGCATATGTAAGTGTAGAAAATCTCGCAAGCTTGTTTTTTTCTACGAGTGCAATGACGAAGAGATTATTCGGACACCATGGTCACAATAAGGTCTCTTCTAACCCCTTGCTTAGTTTGCATGTACAGGCAGGGTCAAAAGTTCCCGAGAAGCAGGTTCGGCAAAAAAGGCTAATGTCAGCCCAGTTTCAGCTTGCACCCATTAAAACAGGACAATACAGTGTTGGCCACATACACTAGTACACATAGCACATTTGAAATCCAATCTTCGTGCCCAGGCTCAGGAAGCACTATTCTGCTTTTTCTTGGATTCTGCATTACGTAAACATTTGACTCTGCCTGTAGGTGGGCTGGGAGCTGTCTTCATGGTATCGGCCAATCTGGTACCAAGTGTGTCGTTGGCACACACACACAGGGCTCATCACGAGTGCCTGGCTATGCATCACGGGTCTGCGAGGCCATACACACCTGTCCTATGCGTCCTTGTCATGTGTGTAGGTCGCAACACAATGCGGTGGATGGAGGAAGAAAAGAAGCAGACGACAAAGAGTGCATGCACAGAGGCGAATTCCGTGCTCAATGGAAGACGATGTCAAAGAGCATCCGGCACGAAAACACGTGGTGCAAGACAAAATAAAAGGAAAAAAAATATCCAATCAGAAGAAAACACGGAGCTTCCAGCAGCCAATCAGGAAAGGACAAATCGGCCAGGGCAACAGAAAAGTGAGGCGCACTGGCAGAAAGAAGGGGGAGTTCCAGGAAGCGACGCCAGGAGAAGGTTGGCCACCGGACCCGAGCCACCAGGACTTCACCCGACCGGGGTCTGCTGCCATCCCGTTCTCGGGCATCGCCACTCCATCCAATCACGGACTGCTGCCCGAGGCCGGCAAACTCCTGCACCCGTAGGCAAAGCACGAGCAGTCGGGCTACGGGCCAGAGTTTGTGCCCAGCTGCCTGGCCAGAACGCCGCCTCCAAATGCACGTGCCGCCAAGCCGCCTGCGTTCCCACTCCAAGCCAGAGCTGCCGCGCTCTGGTCGCCCGTGCAACTGTCAACCACATCAACCTTTGGTGAGACCAATGCCGCTTCTCCACGTCGAACTGTTGCGTGCACTCACACGTGTGATCTCCCCTTACTTACATGCTGGCGGTACTTTTATAGCTCATAGTATTTGTTGTTTCTTGTTGTGAATTTTTCATTGTTTGTTTGTTTTGTGTTTCTTTTTACACTAGTTCTATTAAAAGTTCTGTGTGCGTTTTGAAACAAACGGCTTTGTCCTCAATTGGGTTCTCGCAGGCTCTGCCTCAGGGAACCGTCTGAAAGAATAAAGAAAGAGCCTGCATCACAAATTGGCTTCCGCGACAGGACAAAGCCGTTCGTTTGTTTTTTCTCGTTATATTTATGAGCTTGAGCCAAATACCAGCACACCAGAGTTAGTGGCCTTATGAGAACGTATGGGGCTCAAGGGAGCGGAGTTGGACGCATGGTGCGAGGAGCAGGAAGCGCAAGTACAAGGAAAGGGCTGCGGAATGAGATGCGGAAAAAGAGCTGCATGAACTGGAGGCACGTGTTTCGCAATTGCACCTCAAGGTCGTGGCGGCGAAAAGGGCACGTGCACTGGAACAGACTCACAAGCATGAGTCGTATGTAAGCTCTGCTGGGCAAGCATTTGATGCGTGCTCCGAAAGCACTTGCAGCTGGAGCGTTTCAGAGTCTGTGTCCAGTGACTGCCTTGAACACCGTCACAGTCTTTCGTTACAGTTAGGCGCTCAGCGAGAGAGTTACAGGGAGGCTGAGGATAGCTTAAGCAGCAGAGAACAGGCAAGGTCAAATGAAATCGGGGCACGCATGCACATCTGTGCTAGTAAATGCACATTGAAGAAAGAGGCTAAGATGCATTCAGAAAGCCCGACAGACTGGGCAATAGGGCGTATGGGCAGTGACCTCGAAGAGGGTAAGATCACCAAGGAGGTATGCATGCGAACTGGTGCAGATAAAAGCACATCAGATAATGAGGCACAGATACCTCTAGAAAGCCCGACGGACTGGGCAAAAGTTCGCATTGCCAATGACCTCGAAGAGTGCAAGGCGAGCGATGAGACAGTCACCCATTCTTCCGGTGTACCGCCTATAGTGGTGACAGGTGGCCTCATCAGGTATGAGGACCACTCCGATGGCTCACCTCAAGAGAGGGTGAGCTTGCTTGCCTGCATCCGTGAAGGCCAGATAGGCCAAGATGGAATGATGAATACAGAGGTACTCAACAAGGATACCAATACAGAGCTCCTTGGCGAAGAGTCTAGTAAAGACTGAAGGAATGAGACTCATGACTTGCACAGCAAGTCACCAATCACGTCAGCATCTGATGATATGTGTAGGCAAGTTTGGTGTGATAGCTTACTTGAGGAGTTAGAGACATCGCAATGTGATTCCACTAAGGAAAACAGTGGGGTCATCTCACAGGGTAATCTCAAAGTCGTTAGCAAAGAGACTGATTTCCTATTTGAGTAATGAGGAAACAGATCAGTCCTCTTTGTTGTCTGCAGAAGCAGGAAGCATTTCCGCTGAGATGCTGAGTACCTGTTTGTGCGATAGGTCCAAGCGACACGTCAGCGTGCCTGAAGTACTCTTTACAAGATATGTGCCTGAATGCACATTTCGCTTAGTGCCAATGGGTGAACCATAAAAAAAACCTGCATCACAAATTTGTGATGCAGGTTCTTTTTTTATCACTTCAGACAATAAAGACTGAGCCTTTATCGTCTGAAGACCTGAGGCGGAGCATCCGAGAAACCAATTGAGGACAAAGCCGTTTGTTTCAAAACGCACACAGAACTAGTGCAAAAAGAAAAAAAAAATGAAAAATTCACAAGAAACAACAAATACGATGAGCTATAAAAGTAGCAACAGCACATAAGTTAAGGCAGATCACGCGTGTGAGTGCGTGCACCAGTTCGACGTGGAGAAGCGGAGACGACGTGACGAAAGAAACGACGTTGATCTCAACAAATGTCGATGTGGTTGACCTTCGAACGGGCGACCAAAGCACTGCATCTCTGGCTTGGAGAGAGAACGCAGGCGGCTTGGCAGCACGTGCAGTCGGAGGCGGCGTTCTGGCCAGGCAGTTGGGCACAAACTCTGGGTCGTAGGCCAACTGCTCGCGCTTTGCCTACGGGCGGAGGCGTTCGCCGGCGTCGAGCAGCAGTCCATGATCGGGTGGAGTGGCGACACCCAAGAACAAGATGGCAGCAGACCCCAATTGGGTGAAGCCCTGGTGGCTCCGGTCCGGAACCTGACAGCCATTGAGTTTCTCACGATATTACCTAAAGGGAAAACTGGCCCTGGCCGATTTCCCTAAAGGGAAACTAGCTCTGGCCGATTTGTCCTTTCTTGATTGGCCGCTGGAAGCTCCGCGTTTTCTTCTGATTGGATTTTTTTTCGCCTTTTATTTTGTCTTGCGCAACATGTTCTCGTGCTGGATGCTTTTCGACGTCGTCGTCTCCCATTCAGCATGGAATTCGCCTCCACGCGCGCACTCTTTGTCGTCTGCTTCTTTTCTTCCTCCATCCACCGCACTGTGTTGCGCACTACACACGACAGTCCTGCAAGGGTAGACATGTGGGAGGTGTAGCTACCTGACCATGCCAGATATGGCATTACACAAGAACTGGCAAGCTGTACGCCAGCATCATGTGGCTGGCACATAAAATTTCGGCATAGGTATTGAAGCAAGTAGGTTTTGGCTTTGAAAATGTGTACTTACAAACTTACTGTGTTTCTCAATTTTAAAACAATGTATTACAAGTAATTTTGATTTAAAGAAATTGAAGACATTCTGCATACCAACATTAAGAATAAGCCTTCTTCAAACCCAATAACGAACGGTTCTGCTGAGTGTGACCTACCATCACTGTGCTATGTACAAAGAAGCACACACTGTGTGTATATCGTGTGACTGGTCAACTTTAACTTCACACGCGTACCAACTCGGAGCTGCATATGCTAACGCATACACGTAGTGAGACACATATCCCGTGCTCCTTGTGGTTCGGCCTCAATTGCAACATGTCTGTTATGGCTGAAAAGCTGCACCTTCTCTTTATACCTGTGCAAATTCATAAGGGGGCTAAATCTCAGAATGGTGAGATAAAGAGCAGAAGCTGCCAACTTGTGTGGGAAGAGCCTCTGCAGCACTCTTTCCCTGCCACTGAGTACTATACAAAAACTCGCAGCCAAATTTAGAAACAACATGTTGTGGCCATACCTGCACCCTCTCTGAACTGCCGCCCATGCGGGGATGATCAGAGAGGCTCCGCGACACAGCCTGACGCACTAGCCGTCTCCAGTAGCTGATGGTCGGTGTTCTCACAGAATACCCAAGCTCTGTCGTTTTGGCAGCTGTCAGCTCCTTGGCCATGCAGTACACTATCCATATAATCTCACGTTTGGAAAGCCTCACGGTTGGACGACCTCTACTGTCCATCTGGCAGAAGAATGATGCTGGTAACGGAGCAGACTTGCGATCCCAAGGTGCCGGACCATTCAGCTGTGAGATCTGGATGCCAAGACGAATGGAGCAGAGTGACAGAATATTAGGGGACAATACATCTGCACTTCGTTTATGAAAGATATGATGGACCAGCTCCACGCGCACTTAACATCCATGCATTCGGTCAACTCTGCGCACTCTGCTGAACAAAGGCTCGTCAAACATTGCGCAACTGTAAACACAGCCTGTGTTCGCTCACTTCTCGCAACAATGTGACCCTCAAGCGGTTGCTATGACAACTTGGCAGTTTGGCCCCACAAGTCCCAGTGCTCCTTTGTAAAGAAGGAGACTTCCACCACCATTTCTCCTACGCAGACAATCTGACTGTGGCCTCTCCTAAGTCTTCCTTCCTCCACACCCTTTACTAACCTTCTCCTCACACGCTAAGCCAGCTCATTAGAAGTCTCGTAGAAAGATTAGCAGTTAACAATTGCCAAGGCCTTCCCATTTCTGTGGTACACGGCCAGTTCTCATTCCTTACTGGCTAATATTATACGTACAGGGTGTTTCATTTCACTAGAGCCAAACTTTAAAAATATGCAAATGTCACGTAGCTGGACAGAACCAAGGTAATGTTGTTTTCCATCGCTTGGAGATACTCAGATTATTTTTTGCATTCCGCGTAATTACATAATTCGTCTTAATTTATCAACTTCTCAAATATAAGTCAATGAAAAGTGTCAATGAGATTATTATAAAGCAACATGAAAAACTCCCGATAAGGCTTTCTGTTGCTCAACATGTGCTACATAAAAGTGTTTTTCCGAGCGTGGAAGAAGCCCGCAAATACACACAAAGTGCCTCGAGCAGCCGCAATTTTGCGAAAAACAGAAAAACACTTTTATGTCGCACATATTGAGTTACAGAAAGCTGTATAGGAAGCTTTTCATGTTGCTTTATAATATTCTCATTGACACTTTTCATCAAATTACAATAAGTTAGTTGATTCATTAATTAAGACTAATTATCTAATTAGGCTGAATGCAAAAATAATGTATCTCCAAGCGATGGCAGACAACATTACCTTGGTTCTGTCCAGCTATGTGGCATTTGCATATTTTTAAAGTTTGGCTCAACTGAAATGAAATACCCTGTATGTAGCTTTCACTGGACAGCACAATGGTGGCAAGATGAAACATAGAACAGCATTCACCTGCTTTCCACAGCAACTGCAGCGATAGGCGGGGCGACCACCCTTGACACCTTTTCGTATGCAAGTAGTGATGCGGCCTTTGCAATCTGGCAGCAGAGGGTTAAACTTGAGCACCGAGCAGGTGCCCCAGATCTGGGTTGCTCTGCAAGGTCGACCCAGGAGCTTTGGCTGTGTCAGCCTGGGCATCCCAATCATTATAATGAGGAGAGGTGAAAATTTTGGCCACAATGCAAGACTGCATAAACAATGCAGCAAAACTGCAATAACATTGACTCCACTTACCCACTAACTGCAATTTCTTGCATCTACAATGTGCAAGAATATAGTTAATGTTTAAACGTTTGACCGTCCCATGCAGCACACCACAAGGCCAGTGCACATACAGTAGAGCACCATGACATTAAGACAAAGGAAATGCAGTTGTGGTAGCTTTTGTTTACTGATTTATTGGGTTATTTTTAATCCTACTTTAATAATGCCCTGCCTCATACTACGCTTGGAGAGGATCGACTTGCTTGGATTTGCGCAGCAATGACGTCGTCTCCGTGTACAGTCGACACGAACGCCACCGCGTTGGCGATCTCCGCCAACGGAGTTCGCCCAAGAAACGAGCTTCGCACCGCTTAGCTCTCGCGAAGGTACAGGAGGTAGCGCCGATCACTGAGACATGGGTCTCCGAGACACCTGCTCGGTGTACACGCCACGTTCAAAATAGCAACCGAAACTTGAGAGAAAAAAACAAAAAAAACTCACTGAAATAACACGCGTGGTGTCAGCGCGCACGAGCGAGCGCGGCCGCCGCAGCCCACAGCGAGCGAAGGTTCGCGCGGTCTATCGCTGCGAGCGGCGAGAGCACAGCCCATACGAAAGGTCAGAGCCGTCTGGAGATCGCTTTCAAGATACGCTGCGCGCGAGAAACCGCTCCGGCGCTAAGTACGCAGTTGTTAGAAGAGTAGAAGTCCCCCCCCCCCCCCCCCTCCCGGCCTTTCGCACAAGGGAGGAAGTCGCCTCTGCCGTGCGTTCGCTCTCCATGAAAGCGCGCGTACCCCGCGCGCTGTCACTCGCACATACGGCGGGCGCGCGGCGATGATTTTATCGCCCTTGGACTTTGTATGGATCCTCAGGGCGGCGACGCCGACGGCGAAAATCCGCTTGAAGTGTCCATATAATTGCTGTCGCAATAAAAAAAAAAAAAAAATCCCACAATAAATGGTTACAACCATGGCATGGCCTGCACATACAGTAGAGCACCATGACATTAAGACAAAGGAAATGCAGTTGTGGTAGCTTTTGTTTACTGATTTATTGGGTTATTTTTAATCCTAGCCTTAATCAATTAGTGCACCTGCTGTATTCATGTATTTATGTGCAAATTCTATTAAATAGAAATTGCTGCGAGTGCAGCACTCCCATTTGTTTCAGGTTTACAAGCCGCAAAAACATGCTTGCGATTTTTGAGCGACAGCGACAAGTGATGGACTTTTGCAAAAAGTCACTCTTAGTCAGATTTAACTCTTATAAATAATGCCATGGTGTCAGCACAGTAACCAAGTGATTCTACGGTGAAAGAAAGAGTAAAGTTGACTGTCATGGCCAATGACTACTGCAAAAAATACTGTTACAAGAGGTACCGTTTATAAGCAAATGCTACTGCAATGTACATGACGGATGCAAAATGGTCTGATGCAAAATGGTGTTTCGCCATTTTTCAGACATTAATAAAGGCCAACAACGCAAACAAATGCAACCGACTGAGCATCATGTAGAGCATCATGTAGACTAACCAGGTTCAAAGGCATAGCTATTAAATGATGGAGTTGTAACATCCCAAAACTGCTTGCCAGGGACGCTACTGCAGAGAGCTCCAGATTAATTTTGATCCACCAGGGATTCTTCAACTTGCTCTCAGATCAAAGCACATGATCATTTTTGCATTCTGCCCCATCAGAATGCGGTTGTCGGGGCTGGGAATCGAACCCGCAACCTCCTGCTCTACAGCAGAACATCACAGGCACTGTGCAACGGGAATGGGTAAAGATCTGTAGCTGTAATAACACTTGAAAACATATTATGAGCACACTCACAGAGCCTCTGATGGAGGAGGAGGTGGTGCAATGCCAAGGCCATATTCACAGAGGAAAGCTTCGAGACGCACCAGGTCGGAAAGAATTTCACACAATTCCATGACGGTCGGGTCGCAGCGCACTGAACTTGACACCTTGCGCTTCTTCGGTTTCACTGCTCCCTCTGCTGCCAAGAACATGACATGTTTGTCAAAAAATGGGTGCTCATCCCTACTACACAGGGCTCATCAAGAAAGGTAAGTGCATAGAAAAAAAAAAAAAAACACACACTCGCAACCCACGAAGCCTACAAATGAAAGGTGCGTGCCTCCAATCATGTACACAGCTCTTAAAGACACGTTCTTAGGGATGGGCAGCACTTACGCGGATGAAGGACAAAGGAAGTAGACAATACGAGCGCTGACTTCAACTAGGCCGTCCAACCACAGACTTAAAGAGCATCCATTGTGGCTGTCAGAGGCAAGTGCTGCCGCCTGGTACCCTACCAGTAAAATAGGTACAAGCACACTCCCGGCCTGGTGGTTGGCAATATATTATGGGACCTCAATGCTTGGAAAGGGGTGTTTGTCTCCAACACGAAGGCGTCCCCACCTTAACAGGTGCATTTGGCATGCCACATGGGAAATGGCGGTGATGGGAGCGGCCCAAACATCACTTTTTTTGAGCTCACAAGGGTTTCGACAGGAATTTAGGGCACAGGCTTCTTTACCAAGCGTATAACCCCTGAAGGGAGCCAAACGCCAGGCCGGGGCACACTTGTGCCCATTTGAACCGGTGGGTGCCCGGCGGCGGTGGGAATCGAACCCACCACCTACCACAGCCGAGGCGAGTGCTCTACAACTAGGTCACAGCTGCACACTGACACATATTTACGAAGTTCTATCAACTGTGCCACATACTTCTTATAAGTAGAAGGATGACACTCAGTAAGTGTGAAGGCTGGGAAACACTTATATCAGGTGTTCTGTTTTTAAACTATGTACAGAATTTTCAAAGACTGCCTTTGGTAGATAGCACAATTCTAACTTTGGATTAGATTACACAAATAATCAGACATTACTTGCATGCGAAATTGAAATGAATAATCAACCAACTAATGATTTACTCATTCACTTTTTTATAATTATTCTATGGCTATGTGGCACTTTAGATATTTTAACAGGTGCATTCCCAAGGCCAAACTTGGAACGAACTCTCAGGATGACACCATTTTCTACATATTCGAAAAGATATATTCGCAAGATATTCGATATTCGCATTTGCAAAGTGTGACGAAATACATTGGCATTCCAGTTACTTTTACATTTCAATGCATAACGGCACTTTCTTAATAAAGTAACTGGAACAATAGTTCATTTTCATCACAAGTTTCTTGGCACATATCTAAAAACCAATGCCATCATCATAATTTGTTCCAAGTGGGTATGATTTGCAATTAAAAAGTTAAGGTGTTTCATGCGTGAAAACCACAATCTGATCATGAGGCACGCCGTAATGGGGGACTCCGGAAAAATGTGGACCACCTGGAGTTCTTTAACATGCACCTAAATCTAAGTACACGGGTGTCTTCACATTTCGCCCTCATCTGAATGTGGCCGCCGTTGCCAGGATTTGATCCCGCGACCTCGTGCTTAGCAGCCCAATACCACAGCCACTAAGCAAGCACGGCGGGTTACGTTTTGCAATCAAACCGGCCACAATGACTAAATTGCAATGTATGCTGTAAATTAATTAGTTAGGAATGTAATTAGTCAGTTTTTGATCATTAGTCAATTACGCATATCGATTTCTCGTGCTGTCTGCCTGCTCGAGTAATCGAGCAATACGACTAGAATTATGTTATCTTCCACAACCAATTTTTTTTCAAATTCTGCACAGTATAAAAAAAAGCCGTAGCTATATTAAAAAATTGGTCTCCAAATTCCTGGCCTGGCGTCACTGACACTCTCGTGACGTCATGACTAGCAGATAAATTTGTCGACACCATGTAGCTTTAGGGTTAAGTATGATAGCTTTGCACAAAAAATAAGCAAGAGCACTATGCACATTTCTTCAGGCCGTGCAACCTCATGGCAGCCTCAGCGATGACAGGAACGGATTGAGCAAGTGCATCAAAAGGTTGGAATGCGTCCACCTTCCCGGTACCTAAATCAAAACTAGCTCACAGAAACACACAGTATGGCAAATTATTTAGGGTGACCCGACGTATGCCAGTATTCTTTATAGGTTTCAAGGGTTGACGATAATTTAGCAAAAAGAAAAAAAATACAAGTAATAAATGTTGTGCCAGCACTTCTTTAATATATAACAATTATGGTCGGATGGTAGTCATCGTATGACAATGTGTACGCAAAGAATTATGCAGATGCCACGCACTCTGAGAGAGTGTACGCAAAGCTTTCGTGAGCCAGCAAGGCAACATAGCGCATAACAAGAGACATGCTGCAGGTTTCAGTGACAAACTTCTGTTGACATCGTCAGCTGAAAGATGTGTGCGCCCATATCTTAAAATTCAATTGTTGCTACGCCACGCAGCTAGCGCAGCAGGCATCCGAAAGCGCTGGACTGCACGAGAGAAATTCGTCAGGGGGCTTCATTTCTACTTTTCAGGCATTTGTCCACGACCTAATGGTTAAAGCGTTGGGCTTCTGTGTTGGGGCAACCAGGGTTGAAGCCAGCCATCGAACATGTAATTTCTTTCTTTTTTTCTGAGCGAGCACACTTAACAAGTGTGTCAGTGTGCACATGTGGAGTGCACTGGCAGAAATTCGATAGCCGTTAGAAACCGGCACCAAAGTTGGAAGAGGCTAAGAACGCTTCACTTTAATAATGCCAGAACAGTTAGAAAAGGCAACTCGCAGAAAGCAGGAGGGTATGATGACCTGCACAGGCATGACCTGTGCAGCTAACAGAGCTAAAAAACAGGAAACCAACATTTTGCTACCTTGCCTCGGTCACAATGTTTCTACAGAGTTTTGGGGCAAGCATTTGCGCATGCGCACCTACAGACACAAGTAATTGGAACACGGGAGCTGTGGCCGAACTGCAACAGTGCCCTCTAGCCTGGCGTAAGCAATAATAGGCCTGCTTGTTAAGTCATATAATACACAGCATCGTAAACAGAACACTTGCAGCGTACACATTGGTTCTCTAACCAGATTGACGGGGGCGATTATGTTTTGACAGGCTACAAAAGCTTAATCGGTAACACGAGCAGGCCGGCAAGTCACCAAATCCGCTGCTAACTAAAGTAAGTACCTTGTTCAAATGCAGCGACCCCGTCCTGATCGCCGTTGACAATCTCGGAGCCACATTCTCCTTTGGTGTTAAGTGGCGGAGAGGCCCCTTGTTCTTTTGGGATGTCGAGTAGCGGAGTGTAGTCTGCAAGCAGCGACAGACAGCTGTTCCAGTACATCAGCAAGCTGAACTGCCTGGGCAAGCCTAACGTCAAATTGGTTTACGCAATTTACGCTACAAATGCGGTAACGAAAGACGCGAGCGCTTGCTTACCATGATCCATAGAGTTTCGGTTGTCTGGATTTCACAGACGTCCCGCTTGTCAACCTTGGTAATATCGCAAATTACTGTGTCAAACGCTCGGCGTTGTCACCCTAGAATTTCTGGTGCCTATTCTTCTAAAGAGAAGAAACTACGGCAACAAAAACTGCAGGGTTCGCGCTTAACTACAACGCGTAAAGACAACCAACAGAACACACGCGCGTTTTCCCAAAACAAAACTTTCAAAGGCTACGGATCGGCTCGACTTGATTCCACGCGCGGTCGAGTTGATGTTAACAATATGGCGGCCATGACGTATTTCTGGCTTCTCAGATCGCTTTTGCGCATTCAGACAGCACAAGCATGGCCTTCGAGATTCTCTTTGAGATTCATTTTTGTTGCCAAGAGACAACGTTACTCCAACAGAGAGCCGTCGCTGGTGCGTGAATTTAGACACCGTACTTTATTTACAGATTCACTTTTATGCAAAAGTACACACTAACGAACATGCCCACCTGAATAAAGAAACAGTAGTTCTTGTTTCAGTTTTCTTCACTACCAACCAGCAGCTATAGAGATACCCAAATGCACAATTTAAAAGCAGATACGGTCCTCATTATCTGATAATGGCTCAAAAGGGAACATAAATAAATGTCAGGCTAGTGCCGTAGCTGCAGATCTAAAAAATAAGTATGCTCTTCGAGAACGAAACATTTGCACTCGAGATAGTCGGTTTTTGTAACTATCCCTCCCGTATTTGACGAATTGACGGAAGTGCGAAAGACAGTGTTAAGTTTTGAAACAGCTACCCGTACCCCCCCCCCCCCCAAAAAAAAAAAAAAAAAAGAGAGAGAGAGAGATTGCGCCTGCCCACCCTTTGTCCCCCCAAGAGCGCCGAAAAGCTGACCCAAGGATGGTAGTATGAAACAAAAAGTCAATTTTGAATTCGGAGGCAGATGCCTGAGAACAGCGCTGCTTACAAAGGACGGCCTTGTTTACGCATAACAATTTACTACAGAAAATTTGTGATAACAAGCAATTACCCTCTCGCTTGTGATAGAATAGGCGCTTGAAACGCAGCGCGAACAGCCGCAATAAGATAAAAATGGTTCCAACCATTCTGATTAGATTTAAATACAGGCTACACTTCTTCGGTTCGCTTGCGTGAACCGGCAAGTTCGTGCCTCGGACGTAATGGCTTGGCGCTGAAGGGGAAGGACAGCGCGTAGACTTGCCGCCCAGGCGGTCAATATGGTCGGCCTGTAATTTATTGGCTGAATAAATTATCAGGCGCCTTCCGCTCACAGGCCTGAGAGAATAAGCTTCGCCCTGCTGAAGTCGCATAACCGTGAGTGCTGTGTAACCGAAGGCAGCACACATATCTAGCGCGTACGTCTTTACTAAAGTTGGAATTCGCGTGCACGTTGCTTTGTGGTGTTCCCTCCTGCTGTGAAATTACTCTTTTGAAGCGATACTGTGAACTGTTACGGCACAGCACATACACAAAACACAGTATTAAATAATAATAAAAAAACAGGTACGCAGCAGCAACAAAATAACTGATGTTATTTTGTTGCTGCTGCGTGTAGAAAAAAAACTATCATAATCAGTATTCAGGCTCCATGTGCGTGGCGGTTTTCCGCCAGTTGTGACTTAGCCCAGGTGTCAAAGCAGATGACTGACATGACTGATAGGTCACGACATCAATAACATCACATGCTCGTCAGTTATATCACGATTAACGATAATAAAATCACGTGTGGCTCACCCGCATACCCGCATCGGATATGCGGGTGCGAGCCAGGGACATGTAGGTATGAACCAGGGACAAGAAAGAAAGAAGGAAGGAAGGAAGGAAGGAAGGAAGGAAGGAAGGAAGGAAGGAAGGAAATAAAGTAAAGAAAGACAAAATTGTCGCAGTTTCACCCGAAAGGCGAAGCATCAATTGCGATAGCAAATTAGCAGAGAGCTATACGGAGTAAGGATAGTAGTTTTATGAGCTGTATAAACTTGGGCATGCAGCAGTACCAGCAACGCGCAGAACTGTCGACGCCGTCGGCGTTTTCTCGCGTTCTCACAGAACGCGCGCGGCGTTATTATATATTGCACGCCGAGCAAGACGCACAATTAATCACAATCACGTTTCTCTTTAGTTCCCAAGAAAAACAATTAGCCTAGCTTGCACACATGCTTTGGGACTGTACAAAACAATACCCAGACACTAACTCCACGACCCTCTCGTCGAGATGGCACGCTGCCCTGCCTAGCTCCAACCTCGACGACCAACTCTGGGCGACCCAGCAAGCCTGCGAGGCGGCGAAGAGGCAACACCTCGACGTCCCCACGTGGGAGGCCCAGCCACCACCTCTTGTTGGTTTTAATAAAGTTATCGATTATCTATCGATTGGCTATCGCAAGGCTAATACCTGGGCTAGACTAAGCACTAATGGCCACAGGCTAGGCTAAGCACTACGAAGTCATCCCCAGCATTTGGCAGGATTTATTGATTATCAATCGTTTAGCTATTGATTGGCTATCGATAACTAAAGTTAGTCTTTACCATGCTTATAGCCAGACTTAGGCTCAGCTTCGCTAGTTCACAGGGGTATATGTGCCATTGCGCTTGGACCCTTTCTGCTCTATATACTGCCAGGATCGGCCCACATTTTCTGTTTACGCGCAACAGACTTACGGCCGACTTAATCCGCTGTTAATAGAAGAGATATTTTAAGCACAAGAGTGGAGAAGACGAGATCGTAGGCTCCGGTTAAGACAGCTACGTTATGGCTACCATGCTGATTGGAAGTTGGCTCCGGCAGAGGTTAATTAGTCGCTATGTCCAATCTATAGTAGTGCTAAATTCCAAATTCAGAGCAAGTTCCACCCACAGAAACACTCCCCTTTCCCTTCACCTTTGAAGCAGGAGTCCGGCTATATAATTGGCTGGCGCATGTGTGCAAACTTTGGGTTGGACAGCGTATAACCTTTTATTCTTAGGTTGTCACCGAAAACAGAGGGCTGAAGAAACCATGCCGTCTTATTGGGCATCATAGAACTGTGAATGGAACATTCCCCATGCTTAATTTACAAGGTGTTCTTACGCGCACCAGGCCGTCCTTCATTACGCACTTGACAGCGCACTCCAATGACTGGACGTAAGACACCGACCAGGACAAACAAAAAAGCAAAACACGACACACAAAGGGGCCGTACGTATTATCGGATGACTACTGTCGGCGAGTCACTTACGCGTGACGTAGTTCACGGTGCGTTATGTACGATTCGAGCGGTTTTGCTCAAGCAGCCAGTCAGCAGGCACTGAAAGTGACATCTCCGAAAGTGATCGTCCGAGAATACGTCACCAAGGGGGAAACCACAAATGCTTTCACGTAGATCTCAATTTTACCGTGGGTAGCCCCCAACCCCCATTCCACAAACACACCCAATTTTTTTTTTTTTTTGTCCGCCACCCTTATGCGAATGTTTTCAACAACATGAAAGCTCATGGTCACTGGACCTCGGAAATAAGGCTCTAGTCCTAGAGGCGTAGAAAAACTGCTTCAAAGGACACCCGAATAAAACGAATGAAAGTAAATAGGCAGCTAGGCTTTCTTTGGTATGTGGTAAAGGAAACAGATTTACAGTGGACCCAGACACCGCAGATACCAGCCTATTTTTTTTTTCCGTGTGTGACATTACGACGAACGGAAAGCCAATTAAGCGATAACAAAAGTGTGCGATCGTCAACGGCTCTTTTTTGAACAGGGCCGCAGCCAGTGGTGCCGGCTAGAGTTACTGTATATGTCTCCCCCAGGTTTATATGCAGTAACCAATGCTGGCCGGGTTTCAGGTAGGTTTCAGCACCTCCCAGCGCCGCCACGTATGCATAAACGATCATGGGAGTATTTTGCATGGCCTCAGATGCCATCTACGTGACTTTGCGGGCAGGCCTCAGCACCGACCTCAGAGGCCATGCATACGACCCCTATTACTGGCGTCGTCGTATTCAGTGCGGCAGTCGAGGCACCTTCATAACACTCGCAAACGAATCTGCGGCGGCAGCATAGCGCAACAAAGCTTTTAGCCGTCTGCTTGAAAATGCGGCCTTGTACACTCGTCGCCGCTGCATTCGGTGCCTCCGATGCGCTATTCCGGCACCCTAGTCAAAACACGTGCATAGGCAGCTAATACGGGACAGTTGACAGCGGTACCCATAGGACGAGTTGACGTTCACAAACAGCACAGTGCATCCCGGGAATGACCGTGGTCATTTTTAGGGAGACATTGGGTCAGTATAGGGAAGAGAGGTGCAAATCCAAATCGGGTGAAAAAGCCGGTAATGACATTTTATTTTCCAGAATAAAGTGAAATGAAGGGACACAGGGCAAGAAGCTGTAGCAGCAGCATGACCCAGGGTCTGTCACATTTTTCGCGCGTGGCAATATCGCAGTATAATTGACTAGAATCCTAGAATGACAGATCTTGAAAGAAAGGAAATGCTTTATACAGAGGTTTTATGAATGTCCCAACAATGAGCGTTCATACGCTGCGGAATGACAATGAAATCAACATTATATAAGAAATGACAATGATTTGAGTAAAAGGAAATTCTTAGAACGAAATGAAAAGACAATGAAATGAAATTTATATGAATGTTTCACACATTGAAATGATGACGTCTAGGCTTGTAGCGCAGCTCAGAACGAGCAAGAAGGAAGGCGGAAGGGGAAATGGAAAGGACCGGAGAACAGGGTGAGAGCGCCTTCCTTTTTTCGCTCGTTCTGAGGTGCGCTGCAAGCCTAAAAGTCACGACATTCCAGCTTGCCCAAACTGCTACGCTTTTGGACCGATGACGCTTCACTTAGTGCCATCGGGTGCCGCGCGGCCTGGTGTATATCTAGAACAACAACTGTCACTCCAGTTGTACGGCGGCAGGGTCCAGGATTCCAAAACGACGCCTCCAACAGGATGTTGCTCGTAGGTAAATCCCGGGAAGGTCGGAATGGCGTCGTCGGCACTGGTTACCTGTACAGGAAAAGAAAGAAAAAAAAAAGCTGTGTAGAAACCATCGAAAACGTGTGCCAAAATAAGCGAGTAGTGTTCTGAATCCACTGATTGAAGTATCTGAGAAAGTAGTTGGCGCAAGGTTTGCTCTCGTTCTATTGCGGGTCATGGCCGCCTCCGCTGATGCAGATCCTCGCGTCGCTATTCCAACTTCTGTTCATTCGACTGACAAGGTTCACCCACATCCGGCGAGACGCCACTGCCTCTCCAACCAACCAGCGACGTCCGGCGCCTCTCCCTCTCCCCGGTGGCGTATATTGAAATTCTAACAGAGGAAAAGCAGTAAAGGAAGGTGTTTGCTTTTAAGTAACCGGGGAGATACTTGCAGCCATTACTTTGTATGGCTACGCATAAGAGAGTTTTGACGGCATTAGTGTAAAATACGGTAATACAATCTCGGTATATCTCAGCACGCATCGCCACGAGCAAATTTCAGAAACTCGCAAAGTTTCGTATTCATAATTATTCGTGGATGCAAGCAAACAGACTGTGACTTCACATTTTTCCATTCTAATTGAGTTCTCTGCACTTTTTCAAATGTATTCATTGGAGACGTATTCGATGCATAATTTTGCTCAACTAGTGTTTTGCCCCGCGAGATGTACGCTTCAATCGCACGACCATAATTGATGTCGCTGATCAATTGGCTTGGAACCGTATTTCAGCCACGCCTTCACGACTATGTGAACTGACCTTGCATTTTTTGTGTCATCGCTTATTTTGAGCCATTACATCTGTTGTAACTGTGTACAAATCAGCCTAACCCTCTGTATACTACTGCCAGAGAAGTCGTCCGTGGGCTGTAATATGTAGACATTAAAGTTACATTAGAGCGGTACGCATGTTGTACACTCACCGACATGGCGGGCATCTGGCTGTATGCAGTCGGATGCACGTCGGAGGACTGGACGGGCATCTGGCTGTATGCAGTCGGATGCACGTCGGAGGACTGGACGGGCATCTGGTTGCGTACTGCCTGATGATGGTGGGGGGACGGGACCGGCACTTGGTTGCGTACAGGCACATGATGGTCTGAAGACTGCCCGGTGGGCTGAAAGCAACATGTGACGCGGGTTATCTCTTATGTGCAACAAGTGGCTCGCAACATGAACAATGTGGCTCACATGTACAAGGAGAGAGAGAAAAAGTCATAAGGGAAAGGCAGGGAAGTTAACCAGGCTGAGCCCGGTAGGCTACCCTGCACTGGGGAAATGGAAAAAGGGAGGGTACTGCGTAACCATTTGAGGAGAAAATGCATGGCTAGGGAGAAGGGTAACTTGTAATCGTCCTTACAAGTCCCAGCGTAGCGCCCGATCTGATTAACGTCAAGTTGCTGTAAACTTATTGAGCATATTACTTCAAAAGCCCTCAATGAGTCTTTTGAACTGAATTCTAATCAACTCTCAACATGGTTTCAGAAAGGGATATTCTACAGTAACACAACTAGTCACGTTCATTCACACATTTCTTTCTTCTGTTGAAAATAACCACCAAATTGATTTACTTTTCTGGATTTTAGTAAATCTTTCGTTAAGGTACCTGATTCCAAACTAATATTTAAGCTAAAAAACTACGGCATACCAGAACTACTCGTTCATATTAGCCAGAACTACTCGGCATCACTCGGCCTGTCCTCCAGTCACATCTGGTGTACCACAGGGAAGTGTATTGAATCCTTTGTTGTTCCTCCTGTACGTGGATGACAGTGTTGATGTAGTAAAGCCGAATGTTCAAATAAGACTATTTGCAGATCATTGTATCGTGTTTAAAGAAATTTCCTACACTAGTGACGAAGATAATCCGAATAATAGCCTCAGTGAAATTTTCTATTGGTGCATTCAATGGGGGACGACCCTGAATGTTGAAGAAAGTCCCCCCCCCCCCTTTTTTTTTTTATTTCTCCCAAGAAAGCATCTCTCCTTTGTAGTTATATGCTAGGCTTCTCTGCACTTAGTTACTAACTATATAAGCATTTAGGTGTCACTCTTCGCAGCAACTCGCCTGAAAGCTTCACGTTCATTCATTTTTTCGAAAGGGAGAGGAGGGGGAGCGGTTGCTCTTAAAGGGCACCAGGCCATCCTTTTGGTCACCCCAACAGTAGAGTTCACCGTTAACTTAGCTTGTCGTACGATAAGGCCACTTTGTCACCAGCTTCCTTTTTGATCGAGTAGTTGGTCACCTTCAACCTGTGACAATTTTTCAGTGACAATAGCAGTTGACAAAAATGACAATAAAACAACTTCGCCCGCGGACTTTCAAAATACAACACGATCCCGCCTTCCTTTGCGCTGCCTCTCACACTTTCCGGATGGGCACACAGTGCTCGGTGAAGACGGAATCACTTGGGTGCACTATGTATGGGACATTCAAAGAGTAACGGAATAGCGCCTGGCATGTAAACTACGCGACCACGCCCTATACTAAAACTGCAATTGCTGAAAAGTTCGTTTGCGGAACGGTAATGCTATTGCGCTAACGTTAACCTAAAATTTGGCGAATAGTAGGCGCCGGGTCGATGATGGCGCACGAATACGGCCCTGGCTACTTATTGCCTCTTGAATATGTGGCACACAAAACATCGTTCCAACCATAGCCTCCTCTATAACTTTTAGAGGAGGCTATGTTCCAACATATAACAATATAGATACAACGAAGTTGTGTTGTCACAAGTAAAGATATCACGAGATCACAAAGCGGCTCTACAGCGATATAATGTGAACATCGGTATCACATAATAAAAAGAAACACTCAAGGAACAATGCGTACCACAATTCTGTTGCTTAAGATGTGTCATTGAGCACGTTGTTCGTAGTGGTTTTTGTATTTCTTTGGTTGCTCTTTTTACTTGCGTCGACACCAGGATTGTTCTCTTCTACATTCTCGGATGATTCCTCATGATTTAATTTTAATTCTTGAATTTTGCGTTTGATCAGTTTTTTTTCCTTACATTCCCACACTCAAGCCGGCGGTATTTTACAAATGAAATATTTCCATGCGTGCATGGTCTTTCTTTTTGAAGGTGACCGCGGGGTCACATTCAAACGCTTGTCGCTAGTTTGTGGACATGTCACTCGGCGAATGACGTCATGACACTCTCCCTTCGCGCTGAGGTGAGTGAACTGAGAAGAAGCAATGTGGTCTTGAAGCAAACTGACCAGCGCGAAGAAAACGAGGCGAAAGACGTGGAGCACGAATACGAGAGCTGTTTCTTCGTGTTCCTTGCCTTCCGTCTCGTTTTCTTCGCGATGGTAAATGTTTTGCTTCAAGATTATGAACCGGCTAACTCGCACCACAGTCCTGCTAAGCTAAGTGGCTTAGGGACGACAGTTCACGGTCGATAAATAGCGCCCACTTCGTTTGCTTCAAAGGCGTGGTCCAGCCGTTAATTTAAATTAACAAAATAGCTGAAATTAAGAAAGTCACATTGCTGAACGCGAACTTCGCCTGACCGCATAGACAAAACACGGCTGCATTAGAGCCAAGGGAGAAGCTTCGCCTCTTGTCTAAACTATGAAAGTTACATTCATGAACCTGCGCTAAACCTAAGCGCATAAACGATGATTACACTCTGGAGGATTGGTTTAGCTCGAGACAGGTTTTCGACGCTGCCAGAACCACGATATGCACACCGCAGTGGTGGACGCGCACCTAAACTACTAAGAGGTCACAAACGCTTCTGCATTTTGCCCCCATCGAAAATGCTACCTGGAACGAACCCGCGACGTCGAGCTGAGCGGCGCGCCGCCATAGCCACGTCGTTTTTTTTTGTCGTTTTTTCTGGCCTCTCGCAGTCGTATCTCGCGCTGTAGAAATAATCAACTATTACCGTCGACTATCGGATTCCTGAACCTAACCTGTAATACGTCCGCTTTGCCCGCCTGCAATAGTTAGGATACGGAAGTAACAATATGTAAATCAGTGTCAAAGTCGTAATACACATATAGCTGCACACTCACCGGAGAAGTTGGCGGACAGCTGGTCACGTGGTTGTCCGTGTCCGAAACGTTGTCGCTACCTTCGAGCGTCTCCTCCAGATGCCTGATGTAGCCGCAGGCGCCTCGGACTATCTCCGCGAACGTGACGCACCTATGGCTTCCAGGTGACAAGCCTGGCACCATTGCTCGCAACCTGTGGTACATCGACCGCATCTGAAGGCCCTCGGCGCGACGACGTTCGGCCGTGGCTGAACGTTCTCGGCCACCGCTTGTCCGACACCGCTGGTCCTGGCGCCCCATAGCCACGTGGCCTTAACTACGCCGTAATTCTCGGGTGCGCAACACAAGAGCCACCGAGCACTGGTGCGTCGGGATACGAAGGAGCTATCTGTCGTAGCCCAAGAAGGGAGCACACTGCAGAGATTTCACGTGGCCAGGTTAAAAGGCGATCCCGCGTGGACCGGCAACGGCAACATATAGCTGCACACTCACCGGACAAGTTGACGGAAAGCTGGTCACGTGGTTGTCGGACGGTAGAGCAAGCTTGGCGTGCTCTCCGGTCCGGCCCACTTTGGCGGGACGCTGACGGCACTCGGCCGTGTCCGGAACGTTGTCGCTAGCTTCGAGCGTCTCCTCCAGACGCCTGATTTAACCGCAGGCGCCTCGGACTATCTCCGCGTACGTGACGCACCTATGGCTTCCACGCGACAAGCCGGGCACCATTGCTCGCAACTGTAGGCCCTCCGCGCGACGATGTTCGGCCTAAGCTGAACGTTCTCCGCCGCCGCTTGTCTGACACCGCTGATCCTGGCGCCTCATAACCGCGCGGCCTTAACTACGTCGTGCGCAACACAGGAGCCACCGAGCACTGGTGCGTCGGGACAAAGGTGCTATCTTTTGTAGGCGTTCTTTCGTGGAAGGGGAACAACAAAAATAGGGGAAAGGGTAGCTCAGGGCCCAATCGCGTAATCGCCCACTGGATGACGTCGGTTGCGCAGTCTCGAAGAAAGGAAGCTACCTTTTCTTTCACTCTCTCTTCTCCCTTCCCCACAGGTGCTGAGCCCAATACTAACGCCCTGCTCTCCTCTAGGGCTGCAGGAAAGAGCGCCTTTTCCCTCACCACAAGCCTCCCCCACCCATCACTCATTGTGCTCAACAACTTCCGGGTGTAAACGTCGTAATTTATTTTAATTTGAATTATTAGTATAAACGTCATGGAAAAGTACAAACCTTAATTTATTACATAACAGTTGCCTGGTAACTTCACTGTGCCTCGCGCTTCGAACGTACGTGTCTGCTTGTGCTTGCTGCTTTAAACTTATTTCGCCTTTTATTTCAACGCTATTTCACTTTTGAAGACCCACTTTCGAGTGACCCACCGTGGTTGCTCAGTGGTTATGGTGCTGGGCTGCTGGGCACTAGATCGAGAGATCGAATCCCGGCCAAGGCGGCCGCATTTCGATGGGGGCGAAATGCAGAAATCACCCGTGTGCTTAAATTTAGGTGCACGTTAAAGAATCCCAGGTGGTCCAAATTAATCCAGAGTCTCCCACTTCGGCGTGTCTCATAATCGGATGGTGGTTTAGGCACGTCATGCAAACCCCATAATTCAAAGAAAATA
Source organism: Dermacentor silvarum (assembly GCF_013339745.2). Lineage (NCBI taxonomy): Eukaryota > Metazoa > Arthropoda > Arachnida > Ixodida > Ixodidae > Dermacentor > Dermacentor silvarum. The sequence goes on along the minus strand of NC_051164.1, from coordinate 99,058,962 downwards.
AACGATTTTGAGTGTAAATGCGCGTCTTAATAGCATAAAGCACGCGTGCCGTAAGATAAGAAAGTTGGCTGTTTTAGCGAAGACCCAGGAGATCTGCGATAAAACGCGATAATTTCTGTGGTTCCCTTCAGTACGTTTTTGTGCTATAGTAGCGCGCGCACACTTTTTTTTTCTCACAACGTGTAAGATTTTTTAATGATTTCTAAGAAAATAGTACATCACAAAACTGTTGGGCCAATAGCCTAGGCTAGTGGAGACCACTACTTCCATACACTGGCAGCTCATCTCATTAGAAATGACGCAGAATAAGAAATAATAGAAGCGAAGCACGATGAAGGACGTAGTACATGTGGAATTGTATCCTTGCGAACAAAAAGTATTTTAACAGCAATTACAAAAATGCTAGCCAGTCTAGTGTCAATGTGACAATGCATTCCAACTTTTCGCAACACAAAATTGCGACAACCGCTTACCGTCGACATCACGAGCGGCAAGGAGATTAAAATGTAGGTTGCTCGTATGTCTAGTGCTACAGGCTGCTATATTTAACAGGATTATAGTCAGCGTGTAATTGTTTACGCTGTTCCTAAAGGGGCTTTAGCTGTTCCGGCAACGGTTAAAAAAAAAAAAAAAAAAAAAAAAACTACGAGGTCATTCGTAGTCGCATCTTTCAGCCGCTATATTTGCGCTCAAACGAACTTTTTTCTTTCTTATCTTTCAGCACACAGCGCTGGGTTTAGCTGTGACGGCCGCCGTCTCCGGGAATGGAACTCGGGACCACGTGGTCGGCAGCATCACGTCACACTCACTGACCCGCTGCCATGGGTACAATGCTGTAATGAATCGTTGTTTGGCAAGAAATGACCTTGCATGTGCGGTAAATTCTTTCTACGGGCACGGTTTATACGTGAAGGCAGTTGAATATTTGCGAAAATATTATTTGCATGCGCGAAAAATGTATTTTCCAACCAAAGGTGCTTATCTGGACGTTCCGCCAGTTTCTAAGAAACGGAACGCGTCGTCGTAGATTGGCGCTAATGCGTTGTTGTTGAGACAGCATAAGCGACTCGTCGGTGGTGAAGAGCGCGTGTTCTATAGGCCGCGTTATCGCTATCTCGTGAAACGCAACAGACTCGGCCCAACTCAGTTGACCAAGACGCTGTCAAATATCACCAATCGCTAAAGCGCGGATATACCGTGTTTTCCAACCAGATTTTGTACTTCGGCCACTGCACAGTACATGGTGCGCATAATTATGCAAACCAAAGGACCCAAACATACCGGAGCAAATATTCGGAACTAGATGAGGCATGTGTATGCTGCAGTAAAGTTCCGGTGACCACTCAGCATATCCTAATGGTATGCGACGGGATTCACCCAGCGAGGACCGTACGTAACGTGCAACTTCCAGAAGCGCTTGGGTTTAAAGTGGATGGAAGCATCAACAGATCAGCCGTAGAGATAAGCAAGATACGACTAGAGTACTGGTGAAAAAAAAAAAAAAAAAGCAGGGAAAAGATTGATACGAACCAGACCAGGTAACGGCACAAGGTAAATTATGAAAAAAAGAAAGATTAATGAGAGGTATACGGAAATGGTAGATAAAGAACACGTATAGTATACCTGAATTAATCAAATAGGCTAGGTGACTATTTGTCGCCGCCCCGTTTCAAAGGGGATGCTACTAAATTATCATCATCATCCGCGTCCATTTGAAAGCTACGCGTGGCAAACTTAGGCGCAATAAGACTACGGACGAGACAACGATACATGACGGCGCGTTAACTTCAATTGGCGTCTATTTAAGAAATACGCGACTGCGGCGTCGTGGGTGACGTCATCAGTAAAGGCTGCGCTATGAGAGCATGTGAGCTGCAGTTAACGCTCTGCCCAGCGCAGTCGGTCCTCTCGCCTGTCGTCTTTTATCGCGCTGAAATTTGTCGCATAGCTTTCTATCTTTCCACGCCTATACGTTGCTCACGTGACAAAATACAGTGATAAGAGGGCACGAAGTCCCCGTTCTCTATATGCCATCGCAATCTAAAATTTGTTTGATTCTTGAATGTGTGTCCAACAGGATTTCTTTACCATATTTCTTTTTTTTTTTTTTTTTGAAAATTTCTTTTATCGACTCGTGTACGCTTCTCGTCTGAAAACATGCAAGATAAACCACAGTGCTCCTACGAAGAAGAAAACTTGCGCTGTCGATGTCAAAGTCCCGGATATGATACCCTTCTGCACTTTAAAGGAGGCGGTCTGCAAAATTACCCTTGTTTGAAGCATTGTAAGCCCTGGGTGACATGGCAAAGGAAGCACAGGCCGTGAAATATAATGCTCGAATTGTACTTTGCTAACACGATTGTGCAGCCAAGGCAATGGCTTGGTTCATGCCTGAGTATCGGAAATTGGGCCAGAACACCGGCATGCGATCCGGTAGTTGAACGGGCACTTGTGGGAAAGAAACGATGCTTTATTTGCTACGTTTCGCCCGGGGTCCGGCATACGTCAGGGAATACAGGAAACGGTTCCTTTCCTTCCTTCTGGGGTTTTACGTGCCAAAACCAGTTCTGATTATGAGGCACGCCGTAGTGGAGGGCTCCGGGTTAATTTTGACCACCTGGGGTTCTTTAACGTGCGCTACAACGCAAGCACACGGGCGTTTTTGCATTTCGCCTCCATCGAAATGCGGCCGCCGCGGCCGGGATTCGATCCCGCGACCTCGTGCTCAGCAGCGCAACGCCTTAGCTGACTGAGCCACCCCGGCGGGTAGGAAACGGTAAGGTGTTGCTCTTAAATACGTACATGGCATAGGGTGTATGTGCTTATCCGCTGTGATGACACATTGTTGCTGTAAGGTGCTTGCACCCGTGACTAATTAGCAATACACATTTCGAACGTGGTAAGAACAATGCATCCTGGGGTGGTTGTAACACGTTCGTAGAGCAACAAAGCAATATATACAACAAAAACAGGGCTTACAAAAAAGACAGCACGTGGCTCAAAACAGGAAAAAAAAAAAAGAATCAGACAGAAACAGCCAGGACAGAAGGACGATTCCGGCTGCAAAGTGATTGCACCCGTGACGAATCATGAGTACAACATGTCGAACGTGCGCCACAGAAAGTTCTCTTTTTTTTTTTTTTTTCGCTTGGGTTGCCACGCGGCAAAGCGTCGTAATGGAGCCAAATATTAGCGTACGGGCCCGTTTAATGTTTGAATTCCACACCGAACTTGAGCGTGAAGTAGTGGATTTCAAAGTGCTTAATGTCTTTCTTTATTTGGGTGGTTGTAGTTGAGCATAAGCTGCGCATGGAAAGAACCATGCAAAGCTTACCGAACCTCTTCCCAGAGGCTTTCTTTAATTTTGTAGAAGAGTGGTTGACTAGTGTACTTCGGAAAAGTTCTCTTTACAGTTCCTTTGAAGCGCGTTTTCATAAATCTTGAACTGGGTTTCACGCATGCTACTGCATTCCTGGTGCGAGACGTGCGTTTCCGCCCTTCGCGAGTACTTCAGATATCCGTGCTCTTTGTGTTACTTTTCACACCAAACATCTTTATTTCATTGTCCTTTCATTTCATTTTATTCAATTCGTGGTGCCGTTTCTTATTTAATGTTTATTTCATTGTCATTCCGCAGTGTATGAATGTTCATTGTTGCTACTTTCATAAAACCTCTGCATAAAGCATTTCCTTTCTTTCAAGATGTGTCATTCTAGGATGCTAGTCATTTATACTGTGATACTGCCACGCGGTAAAAATGTGAGTGGCGTTGTATCTTGTCGGACGTGCGCGACCTGCCGCGGAAGCTCATTGCAACGGGCGTTGCGCTGCTGAGCTCGAAGGTCGTGGGTACAGTCAGCATTGAAGGACTCTGGTACAGTGTACTGTCGTGGGTTAGACTGCGGCCGCGGTGAGCCGCATTCATATGGGAAAAAAAAAAAAAAAAAAGGTCGAGATGGGATATCGAGGTTAGTCCTTTTGGGGAGTCACTGAACTCCCACAGCCATTCGTCCTTTTGGGGAGTAACTGCGAGGGGATGAACTGTTACTCCCCATGCGGTTACTCCATCAAGGACTAAGAGTTGCTCTTTTCCGATGCTCCTCAAGGGAGTAACGCTCATTCTTCCCAATGCTCCGTAAGGATGGAATTAACGAAATTAGCAAGAAATTATAAATAAAAACAACGCTCCTAAGTAGGACTCGAACTCCCATCCTCGCGCTCACAAGTCAAGTATCCTACCCACCAGACCACGGCAGCTTGCTTGACAAGGCAGCATATTAAGCGCTAAAGCACAGTTGCGGCAATGCAAGAGACTTCATCTTGCGCATGCTATGCGGGAGAGTCTAACGCTACATGTACTTGCAACCATGCGACTGCAAAAAAAAAAAAAAAAAAAAAAGAAAGAAAGAAAGAAGAAGAAAGAAAGAAAGTTGCCCACGTGGCACCGTGGTAATCACAATTATTTGCTCGGAAGGTGTCGTTAATGGTCCCCCCTTGGCTCTCGGTTGCTTCTTCGGAAGCGTCTTCGCGGTTGTCAGCGAAGGTCTTGTCAGGCGCCCCCGCCTCCGCTCTCGCTTTGTCGGTTCTTTGTACGCGATCGTGTTGCTTGTACTACGTTTTCAGTAAAGCGCTGCAGCGAATTTCAGGAAGTTTGCGTTGAGGTTGTTACTGCCATCGTGATAACGTTCAGCGCATGCGTGCTGCAACATGCAGTTTCATGTGATAGCCGGCGTGGTAATGCAGTTTATGATGCGCGAATGTCGCCGCGGTGCCCAATTATCTTTCCTTGATTAAAGCTGTTATATCGGATACATGCGGTGCACAACGTGGAACCAGCGAGTATGGTACATCAGCGAAAATCGGTACATCGCAGTTTCACGTGCTCCCGGGCAACGCCGGTAAATCGTTCTATGTGAGCACAAGATGAACGCACCAGCGTGCAAAATAACTATGGGGTGGCATAGCGGTACGCCTTCCTTGCGGCCTGGACACGCTACCCGTGTAATTAGAGCAAATTAGTAGGCGCTCATTTGAAAATGCGTAATTATCAAATCTCATATCAGTGTCTGAAGGAAATTGCCTGTTCAGAGGCGAACACAGTTATGACCACTTAAAACGCAGGATACGTCAACTATAAAATAACATGAAAAATTAGTTATATTCATGCAGTCGGTGAGTTAACGTTAACTTACAAAGAAACATTTTGTTTCGCAGCAGCCATAGGCGATACGTACGAAGACAGCGGGGAGTGATCACCCATACCTGCACATTGTGTGCAAATGTGTTCTTATTGTAGCAAGCACATCCTTCGGTTTCTTATTTATCGTGTTTGTTCTCTACGAGAGAAACTATGGGCCAACTCCTGCAATTACCACGGCTAAGCGAAGCAGCAGTCACGTTGCACAAATCTTGAACGTAAAATAGATAACAGGAACGCAAAAATAAGTAGCGGGAAACGTGCGCCACAGATTCGTAGTGCATGCTCGCGATAAAGTGCAAAGCTTAATTTTAGGTTCGCTGACTTTCTGGACTCAAAAGAGCGTGCAGAGTTTGCGCCTTCGCCGAACGAAAATGCGTTGAGGCAACCGCAACGAAAAAGCACGCGCTGGATGCGCAGTTATGCGCAACGGCAACAGCTGATCGAGCAAGTCGGTGCGCTGCTGCGGGCCATGTTAAACTTGCCCAACTGAGCAGGTAGTCAATTTTCAGCAATCCTGGCGAGGCCAGTGTGAGGTATCCGACTTCGCCGGCCACTGTCAGTCACGCTCGAAACGCCGGGCTAAATATCCCCGCCTTAAGGTGAATCAAAGCAGCAGAAACGTGGTTTACTTTTCCGACAATCCAGCAGTGCACGAGTACTTCGGTTCCACGACCGATGGGTTCAAGAATACATCCGCGATTTTCATCAGAATCTCCTGCGGGTCCGCTGTCACGTCAGAGGTTTGCACACACCCTGCGACCGCTTCATCCTCATTACCCACTGTGCATCTCTTAGATCTGCTAAAATGATGCGCTCGGCGTCAACTACCCGCTTTCCTTCCACAAAACAGCGCAAAACGCCGCAAGAGTGAGTTAGTACGAACTTTATTGAGGTCCTGAGGTGAAATAATTAAAGCGGGGCCGGAGGCCCCGCCAATCAATCCGGTGGCTCCACCCAGGTCGGGGCCGGTAGACAGAGTCCTTCGGCGACGGCCCGGGCCCTCTGGACAGCCTTGAGCTGAGCGATGAGCTCTGTACTTCTGAGCGCTGAGTCCCAGGAGTGGTCAGGGAAGTCCGTGCCCGCGTTGGCAGGGCACAGCCAGAGCATGTGTTCGAAGTTGTTGTATTCGTGGCCACACTGTGGGCATGCAGTAGGAAGGTCAGGGTTGATCCTGCTTAGTGTTGTTGGTGTGATGTATGTCCTAGTCTGCAACTGTCTGTAAGTGACGGCCTGTGCTTTTTTGAGGTTTTGGTGAGGAGGAGGAAACATTCTTCATGCTAACCTATGATTTGAAGTGATTTCGTGGTATGATACGAGCAGGTCTTTGTTGTCTAGATCCCTGCAGGCTGGGTTGAAGCGAGGGGGCGGACCGCAGACGCGGAATGTGAGTTCTCGCGCCAGTTGATGTGCCCGGTCGTTCGGATTACAGTAAGGAGGTCCGGAAATGTTGCCCATGTGGGCCGGGAACCATGTGACGTGTGGGGACGTGAGATTGTCTCCTCCCGGTTCTTGGAAGGTTTTGTTGACAACCGTAGCTGCTTTCCTAGAGACGAGGGCCGCCGAGAAGGTTCTGATGGCTGTTCTTGAGTCCGAGTAAATGACGAAGGCTTCTTTGCAGCTTCGAAGGGCCACCGCGATGGCCATTTCTTCTGCTTCGTGAGTGAAGTTGGCAACCACCGTAGCTGCGTTGACGAGTGAGCCATGGGCGTCCACCACAGAGACCGCGTATGCGCCTCGATTCCAATATCTGGCCGCGTCAACGAAGAGGACTTGCGTTTCGTTACGCTTGATGTTGTCAAGGATTGCCTTCGCTCTCGCTTTTCTCCGCCCTTCGTTGTGGGTCGGGTGTATGTTTCTTGGTATTGGATCAACGGTTATTGACCTCTTGGCATTTGTGCATAGTTGCGACCTCTCTGGTGGCATGAAGAGGGGCTGTATGTCTGCTTCTAGTAATATCTCGATGCCCCGGCGCGCGAAAATCATCAAACACTGCGGTTTCGCTGCGGGCGTGCGGAGACCATGGATTTTTACCTCCATAGCGGAGACCTCGGTGCATCCGCCATGATGCACAGTGTAGCCAGACGCGGCGAGACTTCGCGGCGCTCCCTGCACTCACAAACCATGGCGGCGGAGTGGTGGCGCTGGCTAACACTCCCAGGGTTAGTTGTAAAAACATAAATACCCCAGAAAGTGGATGGGAAAACGGCTCCGCGGTAGCTCAATGGTAAGAGCATCGCACGCGTAATGCGGAGACGTGGGATATCATTCCACACCTGCGGACGCTTGTTTTTTCATCCATTTTCATTTCCATTAATTTATCATTTCTTTGATTCAATTAGTGAGTACAAGTAATTTCCCCTATGTTGACCTTGGTGTCATTGTTTGTTGGCTTCTAATGATATGATTAATAATAATCGGCCCCCTCGGTTCCCTTTCTTCTCGTTCACCACAAAGCATACACATTCAAATATTGATATAATTAAATTTTCTATTCTCTACAAGGGTGGCGATGTAGGCTTGTTGGTTGATCATCATGGAATGGCATGTAGTGTAGCGCAGCAAAAGCAAGGACAGAAACACAAAGGAAACACAGACACCTAATTGTGTCTGTGCTCCGTTTCTTCTTGCGTCCTTGTTTTCGCTGTGCTACGCTACATGCCATTCGATAATCTAGCTGTCGCATTCATGAGCACTGCAAACCTAGAATCAATGAACGTCTTGCCTGGTTTACCAAAAATAAAAAATATAGGTATAATACGTCTAATTGAGCTCTGGTAGTTTTGGTATCAATGACGTATAGCTTTTAAGAATGCTTAACTGTTTCGTCCGTTGAAGATACAGTACATGGCCAACTGCTACAGTAAGTGTTGATGAATACTCGCGCCGATGGACGTAATCTAATCACTGTCGCCACGAAGGAAAAAGTTCACTCTTTGGGATCCGTTTCGGAGACTGGTTTATTTGCAGTAGTAAATAGACAGTTTTAGTTTAGCGTTAGCGTAATAGCGGGGTTAAGGGAAATAGCGTTACCGTTCCGCAAACGAACTTTGCAGAAAGAGAGTTTTACGTGCGGGACGCTAATCCATTACGCTTTGAATTTCGCATACATAGGGCACCTAAGATATGTGTGTGCGGGTCCGGAAAGTGCGAGAGGCAGCGCAATGGAAGCCAGGATCCCATTGTATTTTTACTTTCCAGAGAAAAGGGCGTGAGTCAGGCACGTGCAGTGCCGGGGAGAGGATGCAGTGGCCACTATCGGCTCGGTGACACGTGGCACCGTGGTAATCACGATTATTTGCTCGGACGGTGTCGTGAATGGCTCTGGCTTGCTTCTCGGTAGCGTCTTCGTGGTTGCCATTGAGGGTCTTGTTAGGCGCCTCCACGCTCGCCTCTCAGTAGCGTCTTCACGGTTGTCAGCGAAGGTCTTGTTAGGCCTCTCAGTAGCGTATTCACGGTTGTCAGCGAAGGTCTTCACAACGTCAGAGGTACACTTGGTGAATTTTGTTTCGTGGTGCATTGCTGGCGTTTCCGGTCGACTTGGTGCCTGTTGGCCAATTTCTTTAGATTATTGGATAACACGTGTTATTACGTGGAGTGGTCTCCTTTCTTTTTTCCTCCTCTTCGATTTTTCGTCCCGAGCGCTTTATTTTTTTTTTTTTTTTTTTTTTGCAGAAGTGTGTCACACACACAGCTGCGATCACGGAAGATGGGTAACCGGCTGTTTTAAGCCGCTCTGTCTGCTCTAAGAGGCTATTTTTCATTTGGTGCTCGCAGGACTTGTTCATTGCAGCTTGAATACAGGTGATGGATTGGATTAAATTTCCTTCTATTACCCTTTTTCGTCCCCTTTTTCGTCTTCCTCACGCGGCTTCAAGCTATACTCAAGATGGACCAATTCAAGTTGTTGCTACTACATTTTTTTTTCAGCAACGAATCTCCTGCCTGATGCATTTTTACGGCATTTTAAAAAAGCCCGCGAAATACAAAATAAGCGGAGGTGGGGGATCACGTGACTGCGTTCGTGCGTTTCGTCGTTCATTTTCTTTTCTTTTTCTTTCTTTATTTTTAGTGTTTATATTCTTACGGTGTATATATTACTCGTGTATATTTGCTATGTTACCCGCCATGGTTGCGGAGTGGCTGTGGTGTTGCGCTGCTGTGCACGAGGTCGCGGGATCGAATCCCGGCCACGCCGGCCGCATTTCGATGGGGGCGAAATGCGAAAACACCCGCGTAGTTCGATTTAGGTGCACGTTAAAGAACTCCAGGTGGTCCTAATTTCCGGAGTCCCCCCACTACGGCGTGCCTCATAATCAGATCGTGGTTTTGGGACGTGGAACCCCATAATATAATTAATTTTTAATCAAATTTGCTGTGCTGCAATTGTTACAAATAAAAACTGTTTTGTTGCCGTTTCTGTATTTATCTCCACTGCATTTCCAACAGGAGGTCCCCTTTCAGCCGCGCGCAATGGTATACCTTCTGAATAAATTCCCATGCTTGTATTTACTTTGGAATAAATTAAAAAAACTGTTAAATGCTAAAGCAAATGTTTTAGCATTTAACAAATGCTTTCGTGTGTCATGCTTTGGGTGCCCGTTAAATAACCTGAGGTGGTCAAAATTAATCCAAGGTCCACAGCTACATTATGGTGGCACAGATCCCCTCTTATAACTGTGTGTTTGGTCACGTGAGCGAACTAGCCGTAGAAAGCTATACGACAAACTTCAGCGCAACCATAGATGACGGGCGAGAGGAGATACAGCGCTGGGCAGAGCGCATAGTACAACCTTTACTGAAGACGTCACGTCACCAAGGCGACACATTCTCCGCAGACACGTATTCTTTAAACATACATGTTTAAAGGCACGCCAATTGAGGTGATAGCACTCCGTCACGTCTCTTTGTTCCGTCTCGTCCGTAGTCTTATTGCGCTGAAGTTTGCCACGCGTACCTTTTGAATACTACCTGTCCGCGCTTCCCTTCTCTTGGTATCCATTCTGTAACTCTAATATGGTCCTCCTATTATTCATCCTAGGCATTACATGGCCTGCCCAGCTCCATTTTTTCCTCTTAATACCATTAGAATATTGGCTTTCCCGGTTTTCTGTCCGATCCACACCGCTCTCTTCCTGTCCCTTAACGTTAGGCCTAACATTTTTCGTTCCATCGCTCTTTGTGCGGTCCTTAACTTGTTCTCGAGCTTTTTTGTTAAGCTCCAAGTTTCTGCCCCAAACGTTAGCACCGGTAGAATGCAATGATTGTACACCTTTCTTTTCAACGACAGTGGTAAGCTCCCAGTCAGGATTTGGCAATGCCTGCCATATGCACTCCAACCCAATGTTATTCTTTTGTAAATTTCCTTCTCATGATCAGGGTCCCCTGTGACTAATTGACCTAGATAAACGTACTCCTTTACAGGCTCAAGAGGCCGACTGGCGATCCTGAATTCTTGTTCCCTTGCCAGCCTATTGAACATTATCTTTGATCTTCCGCATAGTAATCTTCCGCCGCACTTTTACACTTTCTCGGTTGAGGACATCAGTCATTTGTTGTATTGGTCCCCATTTTTGCTGAATAGGACAATGTCATCTGCAAACCGAAGGTTGATACTCGCGCCTAAGGCTTCCCAGTCTAAGAGCTTGAATACTTCTGAGCATGCAGTGAATAGCATTGGACAGATTGTGTCTCCTGGCATGACCCACGATATATACTGCCTGATCCATGGTAAGAAGGGAGACGTTAGAGAATTGAAGAATTATAGACTCCTTAGCTTGCTTTCAGTGTTGTATAAAATATTCACCTAGATAATTTGCAATAGAATCAGGGAAACACTTGACTTCAGTCAACCAAGAGAATAGGCTGGCTTCACGAAGGGATATTCTACGATGGATCACAGCCATGTCATCAATCAGGTAATCGAGAAATCTGCAGAGCACAATCAACTTGTCTATATGGCTTTCATAGATTATGAAAAGACATTTGATTCAGTAGAGATAGCAGCAGTCATCGAGACATTGCGTATTCAAGGATTACAGCAGGTATGCGTGAATATATTGGGAAATATCTACAATGATTCCACAGCTACCTTGGTTATCCACAAGAAAAGTAGAAAGTTACGTATCAAGAAAGTGGTCAAGCAATCAATGCAAGTTCATTCCTTGCCAAACAACGAATCATTACAGCTTTGTGCCCACGCGTCGGCTCAGCGTCTGTGTCTTTCTGCTGGCGACCACGTGGTCGCGGATTTCATTCGCGGAGTCGGCGGCGGCATTGCGAACTGGGCGGGATGCAAAAAGAAAAACAAAAAGAGAACTCGGGTATAGCTTTGAATGCATGGTCAAAATCTGCGGGTTGTCAAAATTACTCCCCACTCCTCCCGTCACAGCGTCTCGCAAAGTCCGCGTGTGCTGCTTTGGGTCGCTAAAGCCAATTCAATCATTAGAAAAATACAGAAACAGCGCGACAAAGGACAGGACAAAGCGCTGTCCTTTGCCTTTCACT
>NC_051164.1:98935936-99047158 GCF_013339745.2 Dermacentor silvarum | reverse complement strand
AAACTGCGACAACTTTTTTATTAGTTACTACCAGCATGAGCAGCTGGACTCAGGAGTGGGTTACGAGTACACTGTGTAATAATTTCATTTAATTCAAACACTTTATTAAATATATTTTCTTTATCTCTTCAAGCTCGAAAGTCAATTCTGGTTTGGCCTGCGCCGTCCTATTATCGCCCAGCACCCAATAACGGCATGATCTGCAGTCTTTGAGGTCACCATCATAATCGTCATCAGGCTGTAGTCACAGAGACATTTTTGCGCAGCGTTTGATTTTATTGCGATAGCAATTATATGGACACTCGAAAGCAGATTTCTGCCGTCGGCGTCGCCGTCGCCGTGAGGTTCCGTATGACGTCATTTGGAGAAGAAATCGTCGCCGCGCGCCGAACGCTGTATGTGCGAGTGAAAGGGCGCGAGGGGCGCGTCTTTCACGGGGAGTGAACGCACGGCGGAGAACAAACGCGCGTTCTGCGCCGTGCTCGCTTAAGGGCTGCAGAAGTAGGCGTCTCTGTTCTCCTTCACAATCACCATGTATGTAGAGCAAACGCGCCTTCTTCCGACGAGCGAGAGGCCGTGGGGGAGGGAAGGGAGGCGACGTTTAGCTGTGGCACGCAGTGCCTATTTATATCAGAGGCTTTGGCGCTGAGCCGTGCTCCCTCAAGGGCTGCAGAAGATAGCGCCAACCTTTCCCTTTCCCTCAAGAACCACTTATCATCATCATCATATCAGAGGCTCCGGCAACAGTCACCAACGCCGCACGCATTTTGAGCGAACGCGGGCAAAACGCCGATGGCGTCGACAACCGTTCTGCGTGTTGCCGATGCTGCTGCATGTCCAAGTTTATACAGCTGATAAAGCTAATATCATTACTCCGTATAGCTCTCTACAAGTTTGCTATCGCAATTGATGCTTCGCCTTTCAGGTGAAACTGCGACAACTTTTTTAACGGCACTGCTGCATCGTGTGTGTTGGGCGTGAGAGAGCTATAGAATGGTGAGGTAGTGGGAAGTAGTCATACATGTTTAGATAGGTTGCAGTGACACCTCAGTATACATCGCGTGCAAGTATGTGACAGGTACCGCGAATTCGGCGCAGCATTGCGGGCCAGCTCGAATTCCACAACTGCGGTAGGTCACAATCACGACCGAACACCTTCACAACGAACGCCGTTAGCACAAAGCGACATGCTACAAAGGACGGCAAAACTTGATCGGGGCTAGTTTCCCATCTTTTAGAGTCGAATGCTTCATGAGCCAGTCATTTAATGTTCCTAACCGATGCCAAGTTGAGCTATGTTGCCACATGGGTAAACGTATTCGTTTACTGCTCGCGGGCGCTGACCTTAAGTCGCAACTTTGACCCAACTTGACCTTGCGCCAGTCAAGCGTCGAGGGTAGAAGCTTTCATTCAGTTAGTAATCATAATCCATCATCAGTCTATACATGTCTAGTATACGCCTTCTCGGTCGCGCGATAGCAGCAGCGATAGCGCGCTCCCAAGAAACTTCCGGTCACGCACTCCTGCTAATCTATATCACCGCCACTGCCATTCTTGCTCGCTATAGTTAGCGGACTACGTCATTGAGCCAAACCGGAAGCCGTCCAGAGCGCATGTTTGTAAACAGCAAAAAGGTCGATGCTACAAAGACGATGGCATGTCCCAGTGATCTCCGATTACCCTTGCCTTGCGCAACTGCGGCTCCACATTATATACGCCTGCGAATTTCGCGATCTCACCAGCACCATCTAATCTCTCCACTGCGCTTCCAGTCCCTTGGAACCCATTTTGTTACTGCAGTAGATTATACCAGCTATCTGCTTCTACGCACCGCATGACTTTCTTAAATCGTTTCACATGATCTCACCTATGTAAAATCGTTGTGCTAATAACTGCAACAAAAATATTATGGGTTTTTACGTGCCAAAACCACGATCTGATTATGAGGCACGCTGTAGTGGGGGACTCCGGAAATTTGGACCACCTGCAGGGGTTCTTTAACGTGCACCTAAATCTAAGTACACGGGTGTTTTCGCATTTCGCCCACATCGAAATGCGGCCGCCGTGGCTGGGATACGATCCCGCGACCTGTTGCTCAGCAGCCCAACACCATAGCCACTGAGCAACCATGGCGGGTAAATGCAACAACTATGCAGATGGTTAAGGACTTAAAATAACCTCTTTATATGCGTAAGCGCATGACACCCAATCACCCAAATGGCTACAGAATTCTGGGCGGTATAGCAAAGAGTAATCGACGCAGCTTTCGAATGTTTCAAAAGGCGTCGATACGAATCGCTGAACAGATCTGATTTTCAAATTGCATCACCATGCTTTACCTATCGCTGGACTTATTGCCAGAAGTGCAGTTTTCTCAGTTCATCTGTCCAAAGTACTATACTATAGGTTGTTGCATACAGTCAGTCGGCAATAAGCGACAAAAAGTGTGCAAGACTATATGCTGTCCCATGAAAACATATACCGACTTTCTACGGACTTTAAGAAATACATTTTATTGCGATGGCAATTATATGGACACTTCAACCGGATTTCCGCCGTCGCCGTCGTCGTCACCGTCGCCGTGAGGTTCCGTATAGATTGCAAGGGCGATGAAATAGTCGCCGCGCGCCGTATGCGCGAGCGAAAGCGCGCGGGGGAGGCGCGCTATCACGGAGAGCGAACGCACGGCGGAAAGCAAACGCGACCGTCGCACGAAAGGGCGTGGGGGTATGGGAGGGAGGGAGGCGGGGCGACGCTGTGCTGCTTCACCAAATGCTTATCTTGCAACCGGGCGCAAGGGGAACTGGCTACTCAATCTCCCACGCGAAAGCATGAAAGCGGGAAGGCAGCGCGGGAGGGAGGGGGGGGGGGGCAGCTTCTCCTCTGCCAACAACTTCTCTGCACTTTGCCCGGCGGTGCCGGTCGCCCGCACCATCTCTTATCTCCACACGGCTCTGACCTTTGTATGCGCTGTGCATTCGCAGCTTAGTCTCCGTTGAATCAATAGACCGCGCGAACCTGCGCTTGCTGCCAGCGTTTTGACAGTCGTTGTCTGCGGTCATTCAGTGTGATCTATTCATGTTTGCTTGAGCGCGCTGACCCCACGATTGTTAATTCAGTTAGTAAGCCAATGTGTCCAAGTTTATGCAGCCGATAAAACTACTATCCCTACTCCGAATAGCTCTCTACTAATTTGCTATCGCAATCGATGCTTCGCCTTTCGGGCATACATTTTCGCTGAGGGTATCGCTGCAAACATTTTGTTTCCAGCGATACCCTCAGCTGAAGAAAAGTGCGAGCTTGCGGTGGGAGGGGGCTAGGCGTATTTATATGCGGCGCGATTCTCGTTGGTTACTTCTGAGAACCGCAACGTTTACGCTTCCTCCAAAGGGTGACGTGCAGGACTATATAGTACCAGGAAATCTACAGCCACGCGTTAAGTGCGGAACGTGCTTCTCTTTTATTCGGGGATGTCCCAGCGTGGTCCTTAACGAGAACTCCTTTGAAAACAAACAACCTCCTGCGAACTGACACCGTATAGAAACAGTGTCACTTCGAACCAAGGACCCGTGGTTTTATTCCTCGTTTTATTTCCCTGTGCAATAACTTCTTACCACCTACGCAACCAAGTATATATGGTCTTTGCGCAAAGGTGTGTAAGCACGTGTCAATGAAACATAATCTCTAGAGATTCTTTAATTGTATGGCGCAAGCATGCGCGTGTATGCGTGGGTATCGTGTGCTTGAAAGGCAAGCCAGGCTTATACGATGACTGATAAAAGGCAGAGTCTCGACTCTTTTTACATGATTACAGACATTCATTTTCATTTCACGCTGATTACCTGCGCAGCAACATATACATATAGTGCCCGATAGACACGGAATATAAATGAAATAAAAATTACATTACGATGGCATAGACGGCGGGGACTTCGTGCGCTCTTATCACTGCGTTTGGTCACGTGAGCAAACTAGCCGTAGAAAGCTATGTGACAAACTTCAGCGCAATACAAGGCGACAGGCGAGAGGACAGACTGCGCTGGGCAAAGCGCTAACTTCAGCTGACGCTCTTATACTGCTCGCATAGTGCCACCTTTACTGAAGACGTCACCAAGGCGGCACATCATTCGCTGCAGACACGTAGTGTTTAAACAGACATGTTTAAACAAACGCCAGGTGAAGTTAGCGCTCCGTCATGTCTCTTTGTTCCGTCTCTTCCGTAGTCTTATTGCGCTGAAGTTTGGTATGCGCAGCTTTCGAAAATACACCAATCAGTCCAATTGCATCCACGTATATAAACCGTGCCCGCAAAAAACATTTACCGTAAATGCAAGTTAATTTCTTGCCAAACAACGATTCACTATATCATTGTACCCAGAGGCGGCGGCATTGTGATAAGTGCGGAATGTAATAAACGTCGCCTCCCTTCCCTCCCCCTCCCCACGGCCTCTCGCGCGTCTGAAGAAGGCGCGTTTGCTCTACATATATGGTGATTGTAAAGGAGAAAAGAGACGCCTACTTCTGCAGCCCTTAAGCGAGCACGGCGCAGAACGCGCGTTTGTTCTCCGCCGCGCGTTCACTCCCCGTGAAAGACGCGCCCCTCGCGCCCTTTCACTCGCACATACAGCGTTCGGCGCGCGGCGACGATCTGGCGCTGAGCCGTGCTCCCTCAAGGGCTGCAGAAGATAGCGCCAACCTTTCCCTTTCCCTCAAGAACCACTTATATCGGCGACGATTTCATCTCCAAATGACGTCATACGGAACCTCACGGCGACGGCGACGGCGACGCCGACGGCAGAAATCTGCTTTTGAGTGTCCATATAATTGCTATCGCAATAAAAAAAGAAAGAAAAACAAAGAAAAAGAAAATAAGAAGGAGAACACTCGCGTATACCGCGCTTTGAATGCAACTTAAAAAGACGCAGGTTGTCAAAATTACTCCCCACTGCAGGCCTACGTCACAGCGTCTCCCACCAGTCCGCGTGAGCTATTTTGGGACGCTAAACCCAGTACAATCAATCATCTAGACGCGCACTCCACTTCGCAAGGTTTTCTTGCTTCGCGACGTTAAACCGAGTCACTCAATCATTCAGCGGAGCGCCCCACATTTTAATACATTAAATACGTCGCTTGCGCGTCCAAGTTTACGCAGAACCGCTTGGAGATGCGCAGTCGGGACGTATATACATGCTAACCGTTATGCTAACCGTTGAGACGGTTAGCATGTATCCTGCCATGTATCCTGCTATGTAGCACGTATCCCGCTGCTATCCTTCTCATATAAATCATGTGAGTATTAGACTGCGGGGCTGGTTTTTACGCCATGATCCAAAGATGTAAATATAGGTAATTTTTTTTTGCGATGATACGTGTTAATGGAACATCGTTCACTTTTGGCGTGTCCATCGCAATTGTCATGGTTTCTTATATACCACGCGAGTCACCAAAACCCAAACGCGTCCCCGCCCAGACACTCGATCCCGCGTCTGCGAGATATATGAGCAGTCGCGCCGTCTCTTAGTTGTCGTGCCCCATTCTGGGTCGTGCCGTCGACATCGTTATCGGGGTGTCGTTGTCGTTGACGGCGCGCCGTTGCCGAGGCCAAGAAGGCGACAGCAGGGCGGTATAAAGATGACCGCTCAACTACAATGACGACAAAGTCGGGCGACAACGACGAAAGACGGAAGCACTATACGAATACTATATCAATTTCGCGCGGCGTAGTGCGGGGCGCGTTGGATAGTTTGAGCGGTTTTGCTCAACCAGTCAATCATTAACTCAACCGGTTTTGCTCAGCGAGCCAATATTCAGCGCGCACTGAAAGTGGAATCTCCGAAAGCGATAGTCCGAAAAAACGTCCTCAGGATGAGGACGGCATGACGACAGCACGGAGACGACGACAGACGGATAACGACAACGACGCGAACACAAAACGACGGCCATCATCGTCACGGAGGCGTGGCATGTCGCAACCTTTGGTGGCAATGACGATTTCCGTTTAAGCAGCGCTTTTTTTTTTTTTTTTTCGGTAAAGCTGTTAGGGGAGTTTCGCAGCCGTGTTCGTGCACCGGTGAAGGCCAGCGCACGCGGTGGCGTTTGTTAGTTTGTTTTTGTTTTTTCTAGTCAGTGATCTGGTAATTTTTGTTTCTCGCGTCGCGGTTTACCGACTCGACGTTGTAGGTCAGCTAGGAGTCAGTACGGCTGCGACGGTGACAGTTGACGGGGCTGGTAAAGCAACGCGGCCTTCAGGGCAGCTCCGAAGCGGTCGTACGACCAGGGAGGGCGTCGGTGACGAATCCTCACTAAGGACAGTCAGGGCAAACAAACCCCTACGTAGTACTTCCGAAGGGATGTCGGAATTCGTTTATACCAACAGCTTCGCTGTCTTCGATACAGTCAGTTGCTGAGACGGACATATACATCTGCGAAGGATTCTTCTCTCACTCTCTCTCTCTCTCCCTCTCTGAAGGCATTGTTACAGCCTCAACAAGATGGCGCTCTTGTGACTTCAAACGTATTCAAACGCGCATGCTCGAGCGGTGTCTCGTACTCTCACGAAGCATATAGCGGCCATTTTACCGCTACGCCGAGAATCCCCAGCTAGGCGTAGATAAGGGGTGCGCGCGAGTCTTTTCCAACCCGTAGGGGCGTGCGAAGCACCCAGCGGGGCGGAAAAGCGCAGCGGCGCGTATACGCGTGCTCGCGGTTTCTCGCCCGCCCGAGCGGGGTGCTGAATATTTCATCGCCAGCATGACGCGCGTCGCGGGCGCGGAAAGCGATGCGTGCGTCGCGTTCGAGCGCCTTGCGGCGTGACCGTTAGACGCGCTAAAGTGCAGCGACCTTTCACACCGCATACACACCTTTCTTGTAGGCAGACATATCACTTTGCTTGACAGAAGTGCCGGCTGTCAGCCAGGCGGTGGGAGTGTTCCGGGACGAATGCTTTTTTTTTTTTTTCTTTTACCGTGACAGTTTTTTTTTTTCTTTTTTCAATATAGACCCCCTTCCCCTTATCCTGCATCTTCGTCTTCCATGCATAGGCCTAGGGCTATCATATTTGATAAACATTTATTCAATCAAGTTTAGACACTCTTGTTCTCTTGGGAAAAAGTAAAAGTAAGTACAGTAGACTCCCGTTCATTCGAACTCGGTTAATTCGGCTTTTCGCTTGATTCGAACACACTGGACTGTCCCGGCGAGAGGCGATACATTGCTATGGAATGAAAACGCGTTTAGTTTGAACGCGAAAGCCTGCCGCTGCGATTAATTCGACCCCCACGGCGCCCCGTCATGATCGTAGTGGTTACTGAAAGCTTGAAAACAGCAGCGACGGTGATGGCAGCAACCTGTCACGATGGCGAATTGCCACGTGCCATGGGCCATGTCTCTTTCGAGAATTTTGTCAGCGCCGAGGACATTGCTGAGGTCTAACTGTGCACGGGCCACTTATTACCGATGACATGTATAGTTGTAACCATTTATTGAAGTAGTATCGAACGATGTATTGAAAACTTGAATTCGTTCAGTTCTGACGACTGTTGTTACTTCGATCTTTCGGATAATTCGACTAAATCTAGGGGTCCAAGAAGAGTCCAATTAACGGATGTCGACTGTATTAACCCGAAAGCTCTGTTGGAAATTCGGCGGATAGGAATGACACTAAAACACAACTGTCAAGAGGAATTGTTAGGATTAGTTGTTAGGCATTATATGGAACTACACGCAGCCTCCGATCTTGAACTGCGCCGATTACAACACACACAGCAATTTCACCACTCTCACTGCAGGCTGTGAAGCATACGCAATCTTCGCCGCTTCTCTATATATACGCTAGACTGCGCTCAGATGTGCGGTAACCTTGAGACGCACTGCCGGAGACTGCATATCCGCACGTTGTGGGTTTTACCGGCAAGTCATGTTATTTTGCTTATTTAGGACTTCTCTATAGGCGCGCTACCATTCCCAGTTTCGTGAGCGGCTCCCTTTATTTTAATACAGCGCGGTTCTCGACCTCAACACGAATCTCGAAACTTGCACAATCTGCCTAGCAGCGTCGGCATTCCCTATTCGCTTTTCTCCGCGGTACCCAGTGTATACGAAAAAATAGGAGGAATAGACAGCGCAGATATTCTGCATAGCCTATTGAAAATAAGGCCCTTGAAGCTCATATATATATATATATATATATATATATATATATATATATATATACCTACATCCAACTGTCCAATATGGTCATTTGTGATCGTTTATAGAATCTACATGTATATGATACGTTACTGTTATACAGCATGTTTTTGTTTTGTAATAGAGTACCACTCTGACAGTCTGTTCCTTTTCATATTCCTATACCCTATACAAAAAAGCCCAGTTGAGAATGGCAGCGTCTTTCGGGCGCAGCCCCTATAACGCTAGCTCGGAGCGTGTGCGTCAGAAGTCGTTGAATGGAGACTCCGGTTCAGTTTTGACCGCACGATTCATCCAAAGCACAGCACACGGGCGTTTTATGCAATCCTCCCCCATTCTAACGCGGCCATAACGGTCAGCAATCGAACCGGGGACCTATAGTGTTCAGCAGCAGAAAGCCATATAGTACCGCATAGACAGATGGTCTCAAGGCATCATTTTTTTTTCTTTCTGTGCAAAAACTGTTTCGTTGCTGGGGAAATCAGGTCGTACTTCGAAGTGTACACAGCACTCGCAAAGAGCAATGAACAAGAGGGGGAAAACAAGTTCGTGCTTGCACACATATGGTTGTTGGAAGAGATCAGTTTCGATGCAAAAAAAAAAGTGCTCGTCTGCCTCCCAGGTCAGCTCCCGCTTTCCGTTGCTGCATATAGCACCGACAAATAGCAAGAATAAGTCAAACAAGCAAACAAACAAAAAAACTCAGCGACGTGCACTTCAAGGTACGCCCGAGTTCGATACCCTGGGTCGTGACGAACTTTTTTTTTTTTTTTCCTCGGCTAAACGGTCAGTCAGTGAAGGTCGTGGCTTACTTTCGTATAAAGATGGCTCCGCATCACCGATTTCGACGAAGGAATTTCGAGCTATACGTACACTGCGGTACGTCTCATCGAGCGAAAAGTCGTGAGTTGTTCGCAGAGTTCGCGATTCGTCGACGCGGCTCGAAAAAACGCGTAGATCTTCGCATTTGCGCCAACAAGAATTCTGAACTCTTCCGCGGTGCACGTCGACTTGCACGAAGACCGGTGAACGTGCGCTTCTTACAAATTACTTTTGTGAGCAAGTTCAGCTACCACTGCTTCGCGCCTTTCATATTGCTCTTACCATTCCTATTTGCATTTACGAATACGATATTTGAAACTGATGAAGTACAAATGAGGATGGATCCAAATCAACCACTTTATAAGTCACTGTAGCAGTATCTTCATGAAACGGGCCTGCAAGCTTACATTTAACTTCATTACGACGTTATGCCACGTGACAACCCAAGGGAGAAAAAAAAAGGTAAACTACTGGTCTAGTAACGATATCGAAATGGAGACATATGAATTGAATCATTTTCGAACAAACTCAGCGGGGATGTACTATCCACTTGCCTATAACCCACTTGTCAGTCATTCCATAACAGTGCTGATTATACAAAAAAAAAAAAAAACTAGTCAAAGAAATACCGAAACCTTAAACAGCTGTTTGCTTTTTTCGGAGCGAATGGTTATTGACCGAAATCGGACAACCAAAGGTACACTGATATGCGCGGTGACAAAACGTGCAAGTGCCGGGCGACGCTCGCGCAATATATTGTCACGTCATAGTGACGGTCAAGAATGCTATGTTTTGTTACTATGTTTTGTAGTAATAAACGGGTTCTACCTACAGTACCCTAGTGAAATCTTTACATTGGCGTAGTCGAAAGCAGGAACCTGTGGAGAAGAAGATGAACGTCGCGTTCAACGAGGGACGAACCACCATCGAGGGCTACAAAGCAAGTGACGAACAACATGTCGGGCCACTGGAGGACATCACCACGCCTGATGTTCTATGGGGCGTTCCAAGTGCCTCCGGGCTTACGGCTGACGACCCCGCCACTAAAGGTATCGTTCCTGCCTGCAATGAACAAGACGAGTCCGAAACTTATTTTTGAAGGACCCACCTCAGCTCGTGAAACTGCGCCAGCTGTATAACCCCGCTGGACAATGCTATAACTGTCACGAACGCACTGCTTGACCTTCAGAAATGCCAGGAGGAGAGACGGAAGAATGCAGTAATAAATGGGTTCTACCTACAGTACCCTAGTGAAATATTTACATGTTTTACTATGTTTCACTATGTTTACTATATGTTAATAAACCTATGTTTTGCTACTGTGTTCCTGACCTCACTACCACGTGACAATATCACCCTAATTGGGCTCCACATCACATTTATGGAATGCAGCAGAACGGAACGTGTTTTGGCGAGGCATGACCGCTTTCCATGCAACTGTCTCTATAAAAGGGTAAGCCATACGCTACGCACTTAAGACTTGATTACATAGTGGCCATGGCGAGGCATGCGCTCGGCACAGCGTCGCCGCTTCGAATAAGTCGGAAATGCATTACAGGTGAGAGCCGCTTCAGCCACGAGCTCACCGGCGCCGACCTGTGCTTGAAGGAGCTATACTGCTTCTTACAAAGCGCGCTGGGCACGAGTCGGAAGATGAAGGAGTGCCTGACAACCACGAGGAAGTGTGAGGCAACGATTATCTATCATTAACTTCAGTAGCTGTGAGAAAGGCGATGGTGATAATGAACCAAGAAGTGGACTGAGATAATACCCAGAAGGAAGTTGAGGAGGAAGTGAGCCCGCTACGCTACATGCAAGGGAAATGCCTCACCTCAGCTGGGTCCGACCTCTCTCATCCACGAGATGAAAGGGAAATCCCCATAACGCCTCTTCTGTGACGTAAAACGTTTTGATTGCACAAGAAAGGACTTATGGGAGATGGCAGTTTACAGAAGATGGTCATTTCTTTCGAGGGCCTGTCTGTCAGAGAAGCTAAGGTTCATCGTGTTCAACTATCCGAAGGTACGGTCTAGTGCAGCTTGAGGACGCGGATCCAACTCGAGAATCGCCCGTCAACAATTATAAGCTTGCATGGCAGTTGAGCACAAAGTGAATCTTCTCGAGGACCTGTCTGTACAGAAAGTTGAGGTTCCTCGTGCCCATCAGGCAGAAGGTAAATTGGAAGGTGATGTTTGAGGACATGGACAGTTTCCTAGAGAAGGTGAGATAACAGGTTGCATGCCAGTTGAGAACACGGTAAATTTTCTGGAGGACCTGTCTGACAAAAACGTTGAGGTTCCTTGTGTTCATCTGGCAGAAGGTACAATCTCAAGGTTCTGTTTGAAGAGACAAAGACAGTCACCTCGAGAAGTTATCCTTCACCAATAAAAAAAGCTGCTTGACAATAGATAACAGCCAATTCTCTCGAGGAGCTGCTTAAAAATGTTTTCACCGTGTTCATTGACAGAAGGTGCGATGGTGGTATTTTCGGAAATGGTCCGTTCTCCCGAGGAGTTATCAATCAACAATGAAAGAGGTTACATGGCAGTTGAAACCATGGTACATCTTCTCAAGCACCTCTCTGTCAAAAGAGTTTGGGTTCATCGTGCTCATCTTACAGAAGGTGGGATTTTAAGGCGCTGTTTGAGGACAGTACCCTCTAGGGGTTTACAGACAACTATATGGCACTTGAAACTATGGTCAATCCTCTGAGGAGCTAGTCCGTAAGGAAAAACTAAAGTTCGTTCATCATTTGCTAGAAGGTATCCGCTTGAGGAGTTGTCTGGCAGAAGGTACGATCTGAAGCTGCTGTTTGCAGGTACTGGCGGTCTTTTTGAGGAGTTGTCCATTATTAATGATAAGTTGCAAGGCAGTTGAGAACATCGTCTATTATCTCAAAGACTTGTCTCAGAAAAAAAAAAAAAAACGATTCCAAGGCTGTACACTTCACTTGTTGGTCGCATGCTGCTAAATTGGTCTTGACCTCGCATAGTTGTTATTTCTTTACTGTTACGTTTCTGTTATTCTCTGCGGCTGGTGGGCAAGATCCCAGCTCTGTCGTCGCGCTAAGTGGGCGAAAAATGGACTAAACAGGACTATTAAGATGAGTCGATAAATTTACCTTCCCGAATACCAAAATGTACGTCTTATTGCGAGTGAAGGTTCACGGAAGGCTCTGGTAAGACAGAAAGACAGTGGCGACGCCACATTGAAGTTTCCTCTCTAGTCACTCGGGACGTTATGAACTTTGACAGCGTATGTGCGGGACTAGCCAGCTGTTTGTCTACAAACAAGGATTGCAACGTTTTAAGTTAGGGGACCAAAGACTATACTTTGTCAGCCTTGGAAACCTTTACTGCACGAAAACGGCCCAAGTACGGGTAAACTGCTTCAATCGGTGCCGTCATCCACTGATGTACCAGCGCTTGTTGTTTCGGGAGAAAATTCAAGAAAGGGAACTTGGGCTTTCATTTTTGTCAAGGCAAATTGACTCTTCAAAAAAATATCACCACTCTAAACTGATTTTGCATTGCTCGTTAATCGACTGCCTTCAACAATCAAGCGCAAGACGATCAAGATTCAAAGGCATTTCACGCGACCACTCCGTGACTCTCGAAGCTCCTGGAATCGATCGGCGTCGCAAGGGCCCCCTTTCCATGATGCAATCACCACCACAGCGCAAGGAGTCTTGCCACCGAAGGCCTTTGTGACCAGCATACTTCCTGGAACGATCGCGCAGGGATCGTCCCCCGTCTCTGATCACTGCCGATTCATATTATCGCCGCCGGCCACATGGCCAATATACGGGGCCTGTCCGTTATAATAGCGGCACGAGGTGGGAGCGATCGAGAGAAGGACTGGTTCCAAAGGTCACTGGGGGGTGTCAACCAAGGCACGCTCCTCTTCCTCTTTTGATCCCGCGGTGTCGGTCGTGTACCCCCCAAGGCATGTATGTACGCACACACGCTGAGGGGGGCGACCAACTACTCGACCTTCCTCGTGTGTGTAACGTCGTGCGCGTCGCCCCAGGCGGCACCTCTCGCATTCCCGCCTCGTCTTTCTCGGTTAATTTTCTTTGCTTTCGTTTGACGTCGTCCTCTCGCGAGCGCGCGCGCCGCAGTTTTCTCTGCGCATTTTCACCCGTTTCGCCGAACGACTGTCCTTCCGGCGCCGACAGCTCGCGCTCCACCAACCAGGCCGCCGTCGCCGTCGTCGACGGCGCGGCGCTCCGCTTCGCATGCCCACCCGCTAGCCAGCCCAGCCAGCCTGCCTACCTGCTCGCCATCCGAGGAATGCGGCCCTCCACCGCCGCTGCGACGTAGAGGACAGGTTCTCGCGGGGCTTGTCCTTTTTTTGAGTTTGTGTACTTCGTGGGTTCGGCGGTGCGCGCACCTTCTCCCTCTTGTTCTTTGGCGGTCTTCGTCATCGCTTTGCAAGCTCGCTCGCCCGCTGCTTGCCGGCCAAGCCGGTGGAAGAAGGCGAGGAGGAAAGCGCACTTTCCGGGCCTCCCCCGTCCTCTCTTCTCGCCACCTTTCTTGCCGGTCGTAGCGACGGCAGTGAAACGCCGACGAAGCCCCTCGACGACCAGTCTTGGAGCGAGCGGTGGTTCGCAGGTGTGCAGCCCCCTTTCCCTGTGCCGACGTTCGCTCCGCGCGGAGCCTGCCACGACGACCCAACAACAACGAAACTAGAGCCGAGAAGACCCGAGACCGACCGAGCGACTCTACCGCGCCACCGACGGCCACGAGCTGCTCGCGAAGCCAGCGGACGGCACCCGATACCTTTCTGAAGTGTGTGTATGTTTGCAACGAGTACGCCGTTACGGTTCATCGTGCCCGCCTGGTAGTAGTGTCTCGGCGCCATGCCGGCCGCGCGCAGCCGGCCCCTGTGATCTCGAAGACGTGCGCCTCAACTGCGTGTGGCCTATAGTGTCCATCTGCTGCCGTTGCTGCTGCCGCCGCTGAAAGTGTGATAGACGCCGCTGGAAACCGCGGCGGCGTTTTCGTCGTTTTCGTCGACCGGTTGGCCCCAGCCATGCGTGGGCCAACGTTGCTGCAGTTGGTGATCGCCGCCGCCTTCGCGGCGGCCCTGGTGCTGCCTCCGTGTCTGGGGCACGTAGCCCTAACCTTCCCGCCGGCGAGGCGGTACGACTTGGACTTTCTCGACAACGGCCGAACCAAAGGGCCCTGCGGAATGCCCAAAAGTGAGTGAACGATCGAGTGTTGTGGTGGCTGCTGGGTGCACAGTAGTAGTACGAGGTCAGCTGGTAGCGCGCCATGCTTGGCGCTGGGCAGCAGCGGGCAAGAGCGCTAGTCGAGACGGCCCTGGCTGACATGTGGTTTCGCGGGCATCTTCCTCTGGTTGAACAATGGTACTGTTCGCGTATGACGTAGCGTCTGCATGACCACAATAGTGCACTACGGTAACTGCCGGCTGTCCTTGGTTCGAGTCACTCTGGGAACAATAGCGAAGGCTAATTAGCTCGGCCGTTTGAGCGGAAATGAAAGTTTCCTGAGCCAATTTCGCTGGCGATTCCGCGAAGGACGGTTGGACACGATTGGGCAGAAAAGCGAATGCATTAAATTACGATCCTGTGCCCAGTGGCGTAGAAGGAGGCAATAAGTGGACGGGGGACGTGTTGTTCCAGGGGCCCAAACCTCTCGAAACTATTAGTCTTCCATCTGTGTGTATAAGTATCTATCGAAGATATATGCGGTATTTTAGAAAACTCCGCACGAAATAAGTTTGTGGCTACGCCATTGTCTGTGCGAATACCAGACTATTAATGACGGTGAGAACAGTTTCACGAGTTCAGTTTCGTGCATGCGGCACACATCGCACCTTTACGTCGTAGAACGTTCGACCACGGTCTCTTTTAGAGAGAATGAGTGTGTTGACGTACCTGCATGCAGTTTAACGTAAGCGTTGTTCTCACTCCCGTTACCGTAGTTGAATCACAACTGATTCAACAAGCAATACTCGGAACTGTCACATCCAAGACGTCTGTCAACACTGAGCTGGCGTATAGATTTGTCAAGCAAAGGAATGAGATCGCTGGGAACAGGACACAGCAAGGACGCATGTTTCTGAAAAAGAATTTCCTGAGCACAGGGTGAAATCATGCGAATGAAAACAGCTCATCGTTATCCAAGAAACGATTACTGTGACCCCTTTCGCCCACATCGCTAAATTACATTTGAAACTCAGCTCAGCCGTTGCATAGTTTGGCTTTTCTAACCTCTCTTGCTTTCAGCACACACACAAAAAGAGGCAGCCGTTCATACTAGACACCACTGTGATCAACAGTGGTTGAACAACGTAATGTCACTGAAGCCAACGTCACAACAACGAGAGGACTTGTCTTCGCCAAAGTCCTAACGAAGACAACGTTTCAACAAGGGGACTTCGTCAGGGAACACAAGGCCGGTGCATTTCGATTCGTGACGTCATGCTACCTTGCCCGACTGCCAGAGAATCTAATGGGGATGCTAAAAACCACAGTGATTCTGACGTCACCGCTTTCAACACGCTAGACGTGGCAGTACAAATATCCGTCCAAGTAGAATGACGTCATAAAGCAGAGTGCACGGGCCTGCTATCTAGGATGCATAATTGATCAGGGCCGCGAGGAAGTCCCCGTGTCGAAATGCTGGCTCCGGCGACATGCCTTAGTTCGACGACTGTTCATCACTTCCAAGTCTCCATCTTCCTGTGAATCTCTGTCTACACAACACTGTGCAGGCTTGTCAAATTTAAAGGGACACTGAAGAGCAACATTGCAGCGGTTTGGACTAGTACAGTATCCTTTGGAAACCCTATATTATTTATTCATCTGGCAGAGAACGGTCGATTATAGAGTATGACGTCACGGATACTATAAACTACTTGCTGTTATCCGGGCTGTCTTGGGGCAGAAAAAGTTTTCGAAGCTTTCCAGCATTGGTCTTCGGTTTCTCGTGAACGTATTGTAGTCGTACTTTGCCGATAAATAAGTGGACCTGAATAGACACTAGCAGAATATATGACGTCAAGACGAATTTCAAGGCGGTGTCTTCATTCGTCACTCATTTTTGCATTCATTACTACTTTCATTGTCTTGCCAAGCCTCCCCTCACTGAAAAAGAGGCTGTTTCACTTTTTGCAGAAGCGAACTAACAACAACAGACGAAAACAACTCTTTGGTGTCCCTTTTAGACCCATTTGACACTAACAATTACAACTGCGACAGTCCTTTGATTTAAATCAGGGAAAAAGAAATTTCGCAAGTTTAACGACACGAAACTGCACAGTGGGTTATCGAGGATACAATGTAGTGGAGGGCTCCGGATTAATTTTGACCACCCGGGGGGTTCTTTGACGTGCGCCCGAGGCACCGCACACGAGCGCTTTTGAATAACGATTCCATCGAGATGCCACCGTCGAGATTCGAACCTGTGACCTCGTGCTGATAGCCACTGATTCATAGCCACTGATTCACCGCGGCGGGTCGACTTAATTAGAAAGAAGTTGCCCATACGGCGCGTCATACAGATATCTTCGCACACAATTTTAATCTGCAGGCCTTTGTGTCGTACTTGTTAGGGACGGTGAAGTACTGACTGGGTTTAAGAGTCGGCTATGCTGTACATCCATCCTACATGCTTACGCTGACGGACAACGTCATACCGAAAATCGATACGAAGACACTCGCCAGGCACGCGAGCCAAGCACAAATAATAGTGTTTATACGGAGACATGAAAAGCATGCAGAACCCAGTTGCACGAACGGTCTTCGGAGTTCTGGTCGTTTCTGAAACTGCCGCGTTCGAATTATACACGGGCAGAGTACGTATACGTGCCACGCACGAGGTCACCATGCACGCGAACGCAGTCCTCGCGCGTGTAGGCGAGATGATGAACGGTCCCGCGCACCTCTCCCAGGGGTCCCGGCCACGCTGCGGTGTCATCCGTCAGCGCAGACTCGGGCATACGGCAGGCACGTCAGTGCGCTACGCATCCCGGCCGATGTGCACCGCATTATGCAAAACGATCGGCCGCGTTGTGTGTAGAGGAGCGTGTCGGCCGGGGGCCCCGCCGTGTGACGTCGTGCGAGTCACGACGACTTCGAAGGCGCGCGCGAACGTGTTCTTACATAAGCGGTTTCAATGCGAAACCGCGTTTCGCCGGGGAATTGGTTGAAGCCTTGTCGATTTCTGCGTTTCTTCCTGTCACTGTTTGCTTGTTCGTTTCACAAGAACCGTGCTGGCGTCACTTTCTTTTTCTTCCTGCGTGATGGCTATAGCACACATCGTCAACGTTACATGCATCGATAATCGTGACCGGCAAGACATTGCATACAACGAATATTTAACCTGTCACAGCTTGGGCTACCGGAGATACCGAGACAAGCATTCGTCGTATACACGGGACGATTCGGCGGTATGTTTTTTGAAAGGTGTTTCGGCGTTCCGGGATCTTCTGAAATGAACACGTGAGAACGCACGTCGGATATTCACGATGGAAAACACGACAGATGTGACAACCACGCAAGATTTAGAAGGATCAAATGGCTTCGAGATTCCACTGCTGGGGTGTGGGCAAAGCTGCATTTGAATACCATATCGGTGATGTCACGTCGTATACTCACACCATCTCGTTGATCAAATGTTGAAGCTGAACGATGTATTGAGGGTTCGGCGGAATACCGCCTATTCAGGTAAGTTAATTAGAAAAGAAGCAGGTCACTGACGATAGTCAAAACAGAATGACGTTTCGGGACTATGGTCAGTGAGCTGTTTCTTTTCTAATGAAGCTGAACAAGCATACATTTCATTTAGTTATGCGATGAACACTACAATATCAAGTTCGCCCAATCCTTTAAACATTATTGCCATCAACCGGCGTGATAAAAAAGGAACAGAGAGAACGAGCACATAATAAACACGGTCACATTCATATACACACGCTCAAAGGACATGTGATCAAAGCTACAGGTCAAAACGAAGAACGAAACAGTAAACTCGTACGCATTATAACTGAAATTACGCTTAAATATAACACAAATACATTTTGCCCAGCGCAGTTCACAGCCCCCCCCCCCTCGCCTGCACCCTTCGCTCAGTTTGCGTATGTACATACCAGTAGGAAACTACAAATCTCGCAGAGTTTCGAAAATTAAAACATCAAACACCCATTTCCTTATTTCAGTACTCACCAATTATGTTGTAACCACGCGATTTGTGACGTTTGCTACGGTTAAACCAATGCGTTGCCGAGAAACGGTGGCCTGTTTATCGCTAACCCACTAAGCTCAAGAGAATCTGAATTTGCATAAGTAGATGACATATAGCTGTGCTCATACTCTGGTTGCGGTTGACGTCCTGCTTTCAGGGGGTTTACATTTTATAACGCCCCAACGCCGTCGAAGTGCGCACAGCCTCGTGGCTGAACATTTCGTTCGGTATAATATCGCGCGTTTAGTCAATTCCCGCTCCCGACAATTACCGCTTGGCTTTCCTAGAGGCAGTCGTTCACGCGAATCGGAAGAAGCAGTCTCGTTTACAAGTCCCGGCAGCAAACTGCTTCGCCAAAGAAGCCAGGCCAGATCGCGCGGCGAGATTCGCTATCTCAACAAACTGCGCCGCCTCTCCTCAGTCTTATGCAGCGAGTCCAACACAAACGAGGAAGAAAATACTGATACAACGAAACCCATCAGATCTTGTCTACGGCCATATCGAATCGCTTAAGCGAGGTTGCTCATACGGACCACTTCGTATTCAAGAATTCTGATCTCAAGGACGCTAGTATACATACCTGAAGCTAAGTGCAATGCGAGGGAGAGTAGTTGCGACACATAATTTGTGTTTGCAGTCACTTCGTGTACGTATTAAATGATTTCCATCAGCCTGCGAAGTATTTGTACTTGCCTCTCTCCTTGAACACTTCGCTTCCCTGCCAAAGATATACATTTTTAGATAGTATACAGAAAGTTTGCCGAAGTTTTTGTGAAGTCCGCAGATAGTCAACAGCTTGTTGACTTACGGTCTTCGTTTGTTAAGTAATATCCCACAATTTTTTTGCAAACAACTCGTCAGGAGCATAATGGATCACAATAGACAAAATGAAGTGTACTTGTTAGCAATCTTTGTCTGCAGACAACACCTACAGAATGTTGCCAATGTTGCAGTCGAACGCTACTGCAACGAACGGCTTTACAATGAAACAGCGTGTATAACGAAGAGGTCAACATGTCCTGGTCAGCTTTCTATCTTGTCCGTGTATTGTGAGCGTCGCTATAACGAAGTATCTTAACGAATTTCCCTGTTTTAACATAATTATTTAGGTGCCCACGGCCACATTTTGGTCTACTAGCATACAGTTATGCCAAGGCGCCCGCGCTGACTCTGCCAGGCCGTTTACATCAGGGAAAACTTGGGCAAATCTGAAATTTTCTGGAATTCTATCAGTACTAGAAAATGCAGAGAGAAAACAGTGAACTTTTTTACCTCGCGGTTGCTTCAAATCATCGAAATCGGTACCTACAGCGACTATGGCGAAGCCTACTGGTATCCCAGAAAGAAGCAATGTCTTCAACTTTTGTGCTTCAACGCATAAAACGACGTTTTGTTACTGGGAACGCCACCAATGCATTTCTCCGCAAAGTTCGGAATTAATATCTCGGAACTGGTGTCATCCTGAGAATTCGTTCCAAGTTGATCGGCGTTGCGAACTCCACGGCTAGAGAGAGAGTCGATTTTGCATTTCACTTCTTTGTGCAAGTAATGCCCGCCTCTTCGAGTAGACCAGCTCACGGACTAGAATTGTGATATTTGCCGCAGTCATTCTAAATTTTTTTTAAGTGTTCGCTGAAACACCCTCTAAATTATTACCTTTCTTGCTCGCAAACTCATCAAAATGGGTTTTCATTCATTTCCATAGGAAATGTTCATCTGTTTTCCTTTTTTTTTATTAATGAGGAATGAAATAGCCTCGCTAAGACGTTCAAATTAAAACACTTTTGTATGACATTCGCGAAGAACAAACAGGTAAGCTCACTGCTCATAAGTCTTTTACCCTTAAGTTCGTCGTTGTTCGATCATCACGAGAATACTCGTATTCGATTCTAAAATCCCGCTATTCGAACATCCCTAGCGAGGAGGAAAAAGAGAAGGGAATACCAAGAGATCAGCCACTGTAAAATCGGCTGGCTACCCTTAGCGGGTAAGTGGTACAGTGAATTGCAGATGACCGTTGTACACAAAATAAAGTAAAAGAAAAATTGATTTTTTAACGGAAAAGAAAGCACATCACATGATGCAACACGCCAACATTCACTATGTCTTTCACAGAATCCGCGTACCCCAAAACAGAAGCTGAAATATATATTTTTATGTATGTTCGGCTTCTGATTAATTCGCTAATAATCAACTTTTTTCGCCGAAGAAATCCTAGTTTTGAACGAACACTCAGCCGTCGTCAACGATTGAAGAAAGTTGAAGAAACTCTTCGACACGCTCCTGGCACGTGATAGGATCACGTGATAGGAAGTACTTAACGGTGGTCGAACAATCAATGTCGCAAAGCCAACGTCTCGACAAGGGGACATGTCTCTGTGCAGCGACTGGTCGCGTTTCTAAAACCCAGGCCAGCTTCTTGGAAGGACCCACAAATTCAGTTCCCCTCCCAGTTACATCCCTCATAAGCTCCCCACCCCCTTCCCCTTTATTTTAACACTGACTTCCCTCACCCTATTCTGGGACACCGGCTTCTCCTCCTGAAGCAGGCTTTGGGTACCGGCTAGTGGTATTCCATTTGCAAGCTTGACTCTTTGCAAACCTGCCCTGACGGAGACAAGTATCGCCTGTCGATGGATAGATGGATGGATGCTATGAGCGTCCCCATTGAAACGGAACGGTGGGTTGCGCCACCAAGTTTATTATTTTGCCTAATGGCCTACCTATATTTAAAAGAAAAAAGTCGAAACGTGGGCTACGGCGCCATTACTTGTTCGACCACTGCTAATCCCTTCAAGTCTCTGTTTCTCCTGCGAACATTTCTCTTGGTTGAACTGAACAGTGTGTGAAAGTTGAGAACCACTTATAGAACATTTTAGTTTCGTACTAAAGTTGCGAGACGCTCCACCTGGTGTCGTCGACGTATACTTAGACGTATACGGTGACACAGAATAAAATTTGCTGACACCCGTGTCGCAATAATGCCGCTATCACAAGCATATAATCGTTGCATTCTACCGGTACTGACGTACGGGGCAGAAACTTGGATGTTAACAAAGAAGCTTGAGAAGAAATTAAGGACCGCGCAACGAGCGATCCAAATGGAAATGTTACGTCTCCTAACCGGTGGTCTAATTAGAGTTACAGAATGGGTGCCAAGGAGGAAGGGAGGCGCAGTCCAGGACGGCAAAAAATTAGGCGGGGTGATGAAATCAGGAAATTCGCAGGAGTAGGATGGTGTCAGCTGGTGCAAGTCAGATGTAAATGAAGATCGCGGGAACACGCCTTCGTCTTGCGGTGAACATAAAATAGGCTGATCATGATGACGCCGGTAATAACATGACATGAGTGACGGTTTTTTTTTTTTTTTTTTTTTTCCCTTTCCTCGGGCTGCGCCCGCGTGAGACCACGGCAGGGACGGTCCGCTGGAACGAAGCGAGAACCAAGTATGTCGCGGTGTCATGACGCATGCGCCTCTTGGGCGCCGAAACCGAAGCTGTTTCACAGAAATAATTTGTTAGAGCACCCCGACGAATGTCCGCATTTTTTATATCAATAGACGTGGTGGCTTTCTCTGTGTAACATAAGCGCCAACCTCGAAGGCCATTCTTTTGCTGACCGCATACGCCGGAAGCGATCGCAGAGACGGAAACACGTCACAGACGCCATGTTTTGGACAGCACACTTATTAGATTGGTTTAGACCTTCATTTGAAGCAAAACAATGACACAAGTCGGAAATATGGCATGCCAGTACTCCTTTAAGGGACACTAAGTTGTGTTAGTAAATTGTGTCAGTAAATTACCCTCTTACAATAGTAAAAGGAAATTATTTAAACGCCACCCTTATCATGACAGAAGGCGTGGTAGGCCAGAAAAAGACGTTAAAACTAAGGACGGATTTTCGCCACGGAATTGCGAGGAGACGCTTTGAAATCCGTGACGTCACACTCACCTGTGCCGGCACTGTGGTATATTAAACGAGAAACTTGAATAAATTAAAAGTGTCGGCTTCAATTTCCCATTTAGTAATAAACCTCTTACCGCGAAGTTAAATAAAACGAAAGTTTAGAAGTAACATGCTTCATCAGACTTAAACGGACTTGGCGTTTCCCTTCAGCGCCTCATTAGCGCTTCTCTCTCGAGTCTGTATACAAGTTCAACCGGAGGAAAAGCGATCGGTGACGTTTCGGGACGTTCGGAGAGCAAATGAAGCGAGATTCGCGTGCCCTTGTTCTCGCGATGCGCTTCAAGGACGCAACCTGAAAACGTCGCGCACCGCAGCGAAGAATGCGGATCGTTCGGCGCATACACACGAACGAAACGAAACGGAACGAAACGAAAAAAGAAAGAAAGTCGAAGAAGAGCGCGGATGACGTTGGAGCGGGTAGGGTAAAAGTCGCGCGGCTTGCGCTAGAGAGAAAGAGAGGACACGCGAGCCGCGAAATCCGGATTCACCGTGCAGTGGTGAGCGAGGCCGTGTTCGACCTTCGACGGCCCCGCGAGTGTGTGTGTATACCTGGAAAGTGCGTCACTGGAATTTGCAGCATCGGTCGACGACGACTACCAATGCTGCGATCGCTCGCATGATACATTTTCTTCTCACTCTCTAAGCTGCGAGTGCGATGACACCGTGTTGGCTTTGGTTGCGTTGGAGCTGCTTAGAACCATGGACGTTCCCACAAGAAATTACTGGAGGGAACTCCGGCCTTGCCGACGTTCAGCCGCTGTGGCAATGATGGTCAGTAACGTGGATTTGTCTAATCTTCGTCATTGGGTCTTCAAGCGTTCTTGCGACGTTATTTTATGTGAATGTATACGATATATACAAATATGACTTCTTCGAAATTTTGTAAAGATAGAGCATAGTATATAGCGCCACAAGAACGTCTGAAGCTACAAGCACGAACATTAAACAAACCCGTGTATTGCTCGTCGTCGTAGCACGAGTTCCGTCGTAATTTTTTGCGGGACACTCTAGTACAGCCACTGTAACTCTAGTGCGCGCCACGTCCCCTGAGATCGGGTGGCGCGCGGATCCTGATCTCTGAGGCCATGCGCGAGTTAAAACTGGTAAGTGCACCCCTGGAACTTGCGCTTCGGCCGCCACCGTTAATGTGATCGCCCGACAGATGTAGACCCTCCTTGTGCTCTACGTTGAGCGTGCGATGATACTATCTTGCTTTTCGGTGCATCCAAAGAGCTTAGAGAGCATCCGATGTGCAGATTGGTAGCGTACAAATATCGCCGCATAGCATAGCTCTCGACGTTCAAATTATTCGAAGTCTTCGTTTAGCCCTTGCTTTTCCCGAAAATCCTCTTTTGTTACGCAACAGCAACTGTTCATGAAGAATTCTTACATTGAATAATCGGTGAACCAGTTGATCAGCTCTATGTAGGGTTCCTATGACCTTACAGGTGTACTTTGTTCTGCTGTACTCAGGGTGTCCGAGCGAAGGCTTTAAGTGAAGCCTCAGAGTTGTGCAGTACAATATTTTATGGCGGCACTTTGGCCAACCGGCAGATACCTGAATATGCGCGGTTAGTCACTGATTACCTCCTTAATTAACTGTTTTCGCTGATCCGTTAATGCAACGTATTTAGGAGACACTGCCGCAGAAGACAGACATGTCCAATAAAAGACAAACACAACAGCGTGTTTAGCTATTTCGGATGAGATCGGCAAGACACTTCAGAAACTATGTATACGTAAATGACTAAAGAACCGTTACTATAAGCACAGTTAAACCATGGAAGCAGAAGAATTCGCAATACCATCGCCAGAAAGGCGTGGAGTGATCAGGCTGTTGATTGCCTTCATCCCATACACTAATTTGATCAACGTTGGGTGATTTTGTGAAACGCCCGTGTTAAGAATGTATGAGATGCATAATGGGAACAATTGCCAGTCAAGAACACCTGGCTGAACCCGCCGGAGTCGGAATTTTTTTCACGGCTAATGCAAGAAAGAAAAATTACCGGAACAAGTGCGCATGAGACGGGAATTTACTAGGATTAACCGATACCATGGAAAAGTGATGTCAAATAGCTAAGTATCAGAGAGCGAGTAATCGCCGTCTGTTCCGTAGAATACATTCACCGAAATATTATTTAACAGAATCAAGATAACGCTAGACTTCAAGAGACCCAGCGAAAACGGCGATTCTCGAATAGCGTACTCAAAAATTCGTCACGTTCACGTTAATAATCACGGTATACACATATACGCAAAACGTATTTTCTTTTTCTACCCCAACAGAATTTTAAAGCATCGCCTGTGACAGATTGCTCAATTCTACTTCTTGAACTGCATTGCTTGAGGAGGGGGAAGTTACTTGCACAAAAAAATCAAGATACATAATTGAGAAATTAACAAAATTTAACAAATTAGCTAATCACTTCTTGGGGCACACTGCAATTTACGAATTAGAGCCGGCGAGATTGAAAGGCATGCATGAAAAGCATTTCAAAGCTAGACACTTGAAAATAGTTTTGCGAATGGCACCAATTTCGAGATATGCGTCCCTAAAGTGTGCAATGAAATGCATTTCCGCTCCAATTGAATGTGTCCTGCACTGCTTAATAAAACTTTTTTTAATTACCTGGAACAGCAGTGCACGTTTGCCACAAATATGACGAAGAGAGCGCTGCATGATGTCGCTAGCTATGTTGTTGCCGCTGGTCACAACCCCGATGTTACGGTATTTCGAAAAATACGTACAATTCAATGTGAGATTAAACTTTGCTATTAGTAATTTGTGCAGTATTCAGTGCAGTGTACAAGGTTATTAACTGATAGCTCGACCGAAACACTGCCACACGGCTTTTCAATGTCGCCAAAAAGTAGACAACTGCAAAGACTTGACTGATCATACGTACATGCCCAAACATGTTCTCGTAGCCGAAGCCATAATTTTGATGCCAGAGAGGGCAAAAACTATAGCCTGACTTTAATAATCGTCCAGCCACACTGA
This sequence comes from Dermacentor silvarum, assembly GCF_013339745.2. Classification (NCBI taxonomy): domain Eukaryota; kingdom Metazoa; phylum Arthropoda; class Arachnida; order Ixodida; family Ixodidae; genus Dermacentor; species Dermacentor silvarum. Next base: position 99,021,964 of record NC_051164.1, on the reverse strand, counting down.
CCGTTAGAGATGCCGTAAGGATGTCGCATAGAAAGCGGTCGCTTTCAAGCACGCGGATGTACTGTAGCGCGGATTGCAAGTCCTGCGCTGCTGTGGATTCTGGTGTGTCCTCAAAATCTGAACTTGCTCTCTCCACTACCTCTCTGTAGTACTTATACCACGTGACAGAACTTATCGCGAGGGTAGGTGTTTCTAGGAGGCGTACTAGTAAAAGAATCAGCAGCCTCTCTTTCTCTCTCTCTCTCTCACACACACCACAAACATCCAACCAGTCCGTTAATTACACCAACCCTGATTGACCTTCTGACCCGGACGCTTCTTCGCATGCGTCAACCAATGTTTACCACTCGCCACAATCGCTATGGGCGATCTTCTTGGCAACAGTTCCTTGTTAGAAGTTCTCGCGTCTGTCTCGACTATATCCCCCTGTAAGCGCAGAAAAAGAAAAAGAAGAGGAACAAAAGATGGCCAAGAGATTCAACGCCTTATTTTTTCTTCGTTTCCGACCTATTGTTCCTCGCGGCTTCCTCGTTGCGCGCTTGCGCAGCCAGGCGCGAGCCGTATCAAATTTCCATCGCGCGCCTCTTCATTCCATTGGCATGACGGTACACGCCGGCATCTCATTTCCTGTGCCCCTCTCTCAGCAACGAAAAAACAGTCTTCCAAACGAGGAGACTCCGGCGTCAAGCGCTGCCTACCAAACAAGCCAGCGCGTGCAATAAAAAAAAAAAAACCTACATTCCATACAATCGAATGAACTCGCAAGCAAACAAACGCCAGCACGCAGCCGAGCGAACGCGTTTTACTACGCAAACCCGAATGATGCGGGCGAGTCGGAGGCAGCGTATTAAAAAACCGCGCGTGCGCGCGCCCGGTACAGCTAGTAGGTTCGAAACGTCGGCCGAAAAGCCGAAACGTCGTTGTTGCACGGCTTCGCAAGAGAGAGAGAGAGAGAGAGAGAAAGGAAAGAGAACATATGGGAAGATACAAGATGCTCGCTAGGCCCGCTTCGCGAAGCGCTCCAGTGAAGAAGAAAAAGAAGAAGAGCCTTCCGGCCACTTCCGGGTCCGTCGGTGGAGCTACGCGAACGAACACCGCCGTTACCGAGACGCCCCCCTTTTTCTTTTCTTACCCCTCTCGTCTTCTTTATTTCTTTGCATTTTCGCCTTTGCGTTCTTTCCGTTTCACCGACTCGCGTGTGAGTTGAGCCGGGAGCATCGTGCTCTTCCTACGTACACGTCGTCGTCGTCTGCTCCACACTCGATGCGCAGAGCAGACGTCTGCCACAAATAGTGCGCGTTACGTAGTAGTAGGCCTAGCTCCGTCGTTCCCTCCCCTCTCGTGGGTCACGCCTTACAGCGCGGGCCCACTTATTATTACGCTCTCTAGCGGCGGCCGTTGTATACATCATGGCCGTCCGCGGACGGCTATGCTAGCCTATCTCGCTCGCGTTCTGATCGATGTTGTGTAACGGTGGGGCCGGCCGAAAGGCGGCGGGTCGAGACGCCTCGAATTGAGCGTGGAGGTCCGACTTGACCGCTGAGAGGCCGTGCTGTCTGTGTGCGGTCAACTGTACCATCATAGGGAAGCAACTGCCCAAGAGTCACAATGCGCGAGTCTTTGCACGGGAAATGGGTTTGGGATGACGGGGCCGCATGCCGGATCGCCGGATTCGAGCCGCATTTCGACTTAATTCGATCGAGAGGAAGTTTTCTGCGGTTTGACTTTTTTGTTTGTAAGTTTTCTTTCGCTGATACCTTTCTAGAGAATGTTGCCATACTGGCTTGGCTTCTATCCGAAGTGCATATCCATCTTTTGTTGCGTGTGCGCTTTCTTCTTATTTTTAGCTCTTGCATTGTGTCCGGTCGCGTAGTTCAGGGAGGCAGTGACTCACGTGGTCTGAAGCAAAAGCGGCGGAAGTTCGCGCCCATTTACACTATAGCCGCGAGCAAAGCTAAGCACCCAAGCGAGTTGCTGTATTCAACGACGCATACGTGAAAATAGACACATAGAAGCAACGCATTGTGAGGTGCTGCCAGGCGGACATCACATATGAGCTATCTATAAGTCAGCGTACATAACAGACGCTGACAGCAAGTAGCTCTTGGCACAAGCTCTCACCTCCCACGCCCATTGCCTTTGAACGTATCGGAAGAGACCCGCCTCAGATCAGTGGCTGTGGCTTTGTGATAGGGAACAGAGGGTTGCGGGCGCAATTACCAGATGCGCTTTGATAGTGGCAGTACGCAATACGGCTCTTATATATACTTTGAATTTTTACGTGCTAGCGCGGCAAATAACCACGGATGGGCAAAATCAATTCCGCGACCTACACTATACGGCGCGTCTCAAAGCAGCGTTGCCTTTGGGACGTTAAACGTCAATCAATCAATCAAAACGTTGGCAGGAGAGACCCGAACTAAACAGCACCGATTAGCAATTTATTGGATCAAATGCTCGTAATGAACCGCTGATCGATCGAGTTAGCATCCAGGAGCGGTGATTTTAGTTTTCGCGGATGGGTCCCAGAATATTGAACGCTCCGGGCAGCTAATAAATAATGGTGCCAATACGGCAAACACAAACGCCTGCGCGATATTTGACGTTAAGTCGACTGGTCCTAAGTGATGCTGAATCAGCGTGGATGGTGAAGTCATTGAGCCGAACTGTGTGTACACCACTCGTAGTTTGGCCGGTTAAACTGTCACCCGTACGTCAATTCCTGCCACACAAAGCTGTCGCCGAAGCGCACATATTGTTCCAGAATTTAAATATTATTTATTTATTGCCTAAAGCCGCACTCGCCGGGGAGGGGGGGGGGGGATATGGGGGATATATACACACATTCTATACATCTGTAGATGTAAATACAATACACAGTGTTACACAAAGCGAACAAGGCTTTACAAGCAGGTAAACTAAAGCAGAGATCGCTGGATTCAAAAGCAGAACGGAATCGGATAAAAACCAGAGCTTTATAGAACTTGAACACGCATATGAAACCGAGAATTCGATGCGATGCTTACAATGGTTTCAGGAAGCTGGTTCCATTCAGATGTTGTTCGCCGAAAAAAAAAATCAATACTTGAGCAAGCTGCTTTCTGGTTTGAAACGATGGTCGCGGCGACGCGAAATGTATATCACAGCCCTGCGTTGTCATTAACATAGTTCTGCATGGTTACATCGTCACCGCTGCGGTCGTCGCGCGCGTGTATCTCTTCAGACTCACTTCAGGATGGCAGCCTACAAGTCCATGATGAGCGTACAAAAAACGAGAAAAAAAAAACGTGTTCTACAGATATTTTCAGAAAGAAAGAAGTCACAGAGGCATACTAGCAGCCAAAATGGCGCAGATAAACTTTCTTCATCGTCTTCATCGGTATGGGCACAACTAGTCTTCAGTCTCACCATATACTGCACCCTGTCCCCACCCGACACTACACCAACACGGGCATACCAGTAAACCAGTACCAGTACCTACAGAACACTATAGTTTCATACATAGAAGGCAACGTATAGCAGAAACTATGCAAGTAGTGCGGTCGTATACACATGTCTCAATCCTCGATCGCGTCTCGTGGTGCAGTAGTTTTAGATAAGCGACGCTTTCTAAGAATAACTACTCAATATGTTCGAACTAAAACTCGAAGATGTGAGTTTACGTCAAATCACGCATTACTTATGCACCTTCGCGCTTCCAGTATGCGACGTACTATGTTTTGGTCGCGAGCGCATGCGGCGCGCTGTGGCCGCTGGTCGCAGAAACGTGTCACTCCGCCGCTCGTTCGGTGTCACGTGAATTAGGTAACGACGCAATTACGTTATATTTTGCTACACAAAAAGTATGAAACCTAATGTTAGATTGAATACATGACGCGTATACCTGTAACCTTTCTTTTTTGTGTAAACTTTTTTTGTGTGTGACGCACTATTTTCTTGGTCCTGAGCTGTGAGAAAAGTCTCCGTAGCCTTCGCAACGCTACCTGCTATATATGCATTGAAGTACAGTTTTCATCGGCACGGGCCCGACGAAATTATTGGTCTAGAGTCTGGCGACACTACACGCTGTCCCACGCAGGCATATACCAGTAAGCATACGAGCTTTCCCTTAGTCATCCTCGGTATTCGCTCAACGAACGCATTGGTAGTCTTCAGTCGCGCAGCACTAAAGCCTAAGCACTAAGCACTAAACAGGACCTGTCTAGCAGGTCCTGCGAAACTATGTACCGCGCAAGCATGCATAACGTGCTGCACGTCCTCCACGAAACGTTTCCATCGAAACAGAGAAACCCCAATTCCCTCGCTGTGTGTTTAACAATGAGAGAATGGTTGAGTACTTTGCGCACCGAGCGATTGTTTGCTAAGTTATACGTATCACCGAAACCTGAGCGGTCCCAGTGCGCCAGCAATTTTCACGTCAGCGTGTCTGCGCCGAGCGTTTAGCCGACATGCAAATGATCCGAGCGCACATGTACACGTCAGCCAAGCGCGTATGCAAAGTAGAGTGCATTTGTGATCACCTGCACGTACAAAGTGAGGCGTACACGTGTTGGTGTGTTGAGTAAGGAGGCATGTGCGACACACCCCGCGCTGTGTGTGTGTATCTTACACGAATCGCATAAGCCTGTGCGCTATGCTCCCCATGACGTCACGCTGACGTTCCGACGATGGGGTTTCGTCGCGATATTAAAATATTATAAGCTTGACCTTCGATCATTTTCTCTGCTAGTAATCTGGAACCTTTAACGGCGAAGTTCACGAAAATAGATTGCGAAAAGAATGTTTTATCAGGCTAAACTCTTCTTTTTGTACACCCCGGGAAATGTATTCAGGCCAAGAAATGATCGACTATCATCGCTGTGATACGCTTTCCTTCGTTTCAATTGACTCGTTTGTTTTCAACAACGCTACGCTTGCATAACCCTATCCGAAACGGAGGAACCCTGTGGAGCAGCCTTATTGACAGTGCAGTCGAGAATTATGACAAACGTTGTTTGACAAGAATAGATCGTTTGTCCAAGAGTTGGTATTACTGGAGCGCGCGGAAGCTGCAATAACGGTTACAATGAGAACGGTTTCCTTTATTTATTCCTTTCTTGTTTCTTTACTTTAATGTACTATAACAGTTACCTTATCTTGCGAGCTATCAGGATGCCGTTGTCGATCGCACCTCCACAAGATAACAAAGCGTTATTAGCCTTTTCTTGTACTAACGCTGCGGGCGAATGAGATTGCATGTCTGGAGAGCGATGAGTGATTCTAACGCAAAATGTGTGTGCGTTTTCAATGTCCCATTTCTCAAACACTGCGCAAAGCAACCAATATATAATGCTTTTGTGCGATGTTCCTTGGTGTTCTAAAAGGTCACCAGCGTAATACTAAAGTGTACTAGAAGTGTACTAGTGCACTATAGTAATAAAAAAATGGTGTTACCGACGAAGCGGTGCTACCCTACCGCAGTAATGCCTTGCAATCACCTGTACATACCATTTATATCTACTGGCCTTTTGCCTAACCCTTTACCTACTTTTTTACTGGCCCACTTGCCTCAGGTCCTTTGCGGTCCCCGATCCCCTTTCATATGCAGAGTAGTATGTAGACGCTTACATATACGGCGGCATTTCTTTTTCTGCATTTCATTGAAAACCTTTCTCTCCCGTGTCTCACTGTAGGTAGCAATGAGAACCTAATTAAGTACGAATAAACGAAAATTTCTCAGAACTTCGGGACGTTCGACCACAGAGCAACCAAGTACATGCGACCAATAGGCTTCTCGTATAAAGTAAAGAAAAAAAAAGAGAGAGAGAGAAGTAACATGAAGTACGTACAGAAGAAGTACGTCTGACGCCTTTAGAACCCACCACCAACCAAAACAAAGAAGTAACATGCGCTTCGTGAGCAAGCGGTGGTCGAGCAGCAACATTTATAACGCAGCGCGAAGTCGCCGAACGCCAAAGCACGCGTTAAGAAAAATAAAACGCGAGGAAACGTGCTAAACCAAACGCAGCGTGAAGATGTAAAAAGCCACCAGGAAACGGCGAAAGGTGAACTCGCCCCCCCTCCCCCTTTCCCACCAACTCCCACTCCAGCTTCCAAAGAACTGCGTAGCAAACACCGCTACACAGGGCGAAGAAATAAAAAAAAAATAAAATAAAAACAAGAGCGAGCAAATAAAACATCGAAATAAGAACGACGACGAGCTACACATCTCGGCGGGAGGGCGGCCTGTGGGCGGACGTATGAAGCCAGACCGATGCATACGTTCGAAAAAAAAAATTAAATAAAAAAAAAATTGCGAGGAACAGGAAATGGGAAGAAAGCGTACAGTGGTGAGAACGCTGTCGCCGTGCCTCCGTGAAATGCGCTTCCTCTTTCCTGACCACGGAATTCGCCACTTCCTTTTCTCTTCTTTTTTCTCCTTTTTTACTTTAGAGACCCTCCCAGCCGTTTTACACCTCTACGAACGACGGTGAAGTGTACGCTTGTACGCCGTGCCAGTGCGAGCAGCACACCCTGTATATAGTATATAAGCACACGCCTGTCGCCACGCTTCTCTCCCTCTCTCTCTCTTTCGTCTGGTCGTTTTTTTTTTTTCTCTCTCTCTTCTCGCTTTAAAACTTTCGTTTCCTCTCAAATCGCACGCGTGCAATGCGCCACGCGTGAACCAAAGAATGCAGGAAACTCAACAGTAGCAGTTCCTTACGGCTTCGCACTCCTGTTGCAGACTGTCTCGACTTCCGCCGCAGTTTTGCTGCGTTTACGGGCTCAAATGGGAAGTGGGTGCCGCGCGTTACCTATGGACCGGGCACCCGGATTAGTCTATATACCGATTTCGAGACTGTTCCGAGCTATTTGCGACGCGGTGATCGAGCGTGCTCGATATATTCTGAAAAGCCGTCCAGGGTTCCGCCATGTTTTCGTTTGTGAGCCAATCAGCGAGGGCGTAGCCGCCTTGCGAGCCAATCGGGGCTGGCAAGATGGGCGAACTCGACAATATGGCGGAATTTGAATGTATCCGGAAGGGCAGCCCGTGTGCGTTCAAATACCGGCGATACCACGAGCAGCCGAGTAACTACAATGAGAATGATGGACATTGCACGGATTTGTTTAAACTTCGATCGCCCCTGCGGCTTTGAACGATCTTCTGGCCAACCAGCCAACTAAACTTTTGGTTTAAATAAAAGTTTGTTCCTCCTCCTCGCAAACTTGTACTGCAATGATGAGCCTTTAATTACTACCTTTGTAGAGTTTTCAGAAGGTTACCAACAAAAAGTAGTCAGTAGTATCGAGATAATCACCAGTGGTGATTATCTCGATATTCGACATACTGTTTTCAGAGATTACAAAAAAAAAAACGGTTTAAGATGCCGACAATATTCGCCCGTAGTGAATTAAGGTAGAGCTAATTAAGGCACTCGAACCCACGACCTTTGGTGGGAGAAAACAAGTAATGGGAAGTAACAAAACATACGAATGATTCATGGAGCCACCATGTGTTGGTGCCACCAACAAAGGTCGTGGGGTTCGAGAGAGCTCAGACAAAATCAGCTAATATTGCAGTAACCAAGAGTATTCTACTTCGCTGCTGGTGTAAATTTTCAGCAGTGGCGTAATCGTGTTGCTGCCGAAAATTTACACCGGCAGCGAAGTAGAATACACTTGGTTACTGCAATATTAGCTGATTTTGTCTGTTTGAGCTCTGCGCCACCAGGTGGCAGCACCATACAGCCCCGTCACGTTTACCGTTCCGCCAACACGCCCCAAAGCCCGGTCCGCCCGCGTTTACCCGATTACCGGACAAGCTAAACCTCTCTATTATGGCACTCGAACGGACGACCTTCGGTGGTAGAAAACTAGGAAAAAATAGGAAATAACAACGCGTTCGAATAAGAATGTCAAGTAACTTATTGAACGTCTCGTGAGCGCGCAGGCTTTCGCCTTCATCCTCCTTAGCGTATGCTGAAGCGACTGTCAATTTTTCTTTTTTTTTTTTGCCTTCTGCATTAAATATATAACTTTAAATATTAACTTAATTCCTATATAAGCCCAGATACAGCGTAATAAACGAAGCCACAAGAACGTTTGAAGCCGCAAGCACGAAGATCACGGCCGACGCTGGCGTCGCTGCATCTGTCCGTACGCACGTTTAGTGACGGCGCGTAGTCTTTTTTCGCTTTGAAACGTAAATACAATGAGTTGTAGACGGCATAGCATAAAAGTCATCATGCGCACACGTCAATCGAATTGACTGCAACTTCCTCGCATGGTTTATTTTAGCCAGTAGTTCGTAATTTTGCTTTCTCGCGTCGCTCTTTACCGGCTCCACCTTGGAGGTCCGCTAAGAGGCGGCCAGGTCGACGAGTGTCGTTCGGTATCGCTTCTCGGCCTTTTGGCTAAGATCAATGATAGTATCTGTTCTTATCAGCTTAATATCTGATACGGCCCTTCTATGGGTCTGTTGATATTAACCTAATTTTTGAAACGCGGCGCCGTTTGCGGGGCTTGCCCCTGCGGCGCCACGGGTCGTCCCGGCGTAGCACTGCAGCCGGGTACGGCCCACTGTTGAAATGCTAAAATCAGAATTGAACTACGTATGATTCATGGACGAGTGGATATGTTACGCAGCATATGTAACACAGCCGTGTGGTTGTTACGTCGCTACTGTCGTCACGCTGCGCTTCCCAGTGGGAAGGAATAGTACGTACGACGTCAAGGAACAGAGAAGGCCTGCCACCGTGTGGGTGTGGTATCCGAAAACGCGTGTATAAAAGTGTGTCTATCCATTGGATACACGTTCAAAAAAAAAAAAAACCAATTCAGAGCCCTTCCACTATTGCAAAGGTGGAAGCCAGCAAAGTTGTGTCTATGGTGGTTCTGCTGTAGTGAATTGATGATTGATTGTATTGAACGTCGTCGGCATGTTCGTCAAAGAGCAAGGACCCCGGCGTCTTGTTTTCGCCCGGCGCGATGGCCAAGAAGTGCGTTTGCTGCGCCAAGTCCTCCCCATCGTCATAGACTAGCGTATGAGCCACAGCGTTCATAGCCGCGGCACAAGTACTGCACGGCAGCGTCAAGATCCTGTGAGGTCTCTCCTGCTCTCGGCGGCTCATACCCACATATGTTGTTGCTGTTGCCTCAAAACATGGCTCGTACGCTCGAGGGGGATTGGCCACACTGGTTAAAATAAAACATACATCCAACAACGTACAAAATGGGTGAAGGCGAACATTCAAAATGAAGATTTTGGCAACTCCTTAACACAGATTTTGAGAGGTCCTATACATAAACTAACTAAATAAAAAATTAAGAGAAAACTAACTACAAAAATTAAAATAAAATAGCGTGTCCCACGGTCGGTACCCTAGCAGCGTAACCTTCTGGATGCTTCAATGAATTTGTGCACAGCAGTGATCATAGAACCCTGGCTTGTGCCTAATTGACAGGCCCCTAAAGACAAAATGTTTGGCGTTGTAAGTGCCAAACCCAGATTACTACTTGGAAATATCAGAAACATTCTACGGAGGGAGGAGAAGCGGTGGCATGAAAGAAATGGTCAATAGTTTCCAGGTTGATTACAAAACGAGCAGAGGTCAGTGATTGATAAACCAGATCTGTGAAGATAAAAATTTAGGCGGGGAACTCTGCAGTGGAAATTTGACAGCGTCACCTCACAATGGCGTGAAAGGCACTTGCTCGTGTTCCACCGAAATTTTAAATGTTGAAAATCGTCTGAGGAAAGTATGGACGAGTCATTGCAATTCAGCAATAAAAGGCCTTTAAATCTAGCTCCTGTTATAAAAGAGAAATCAGGAAGAACATTTATGATCGGACCATTTAGTGATGTCGAAGCGAGCGAGTCAGCTGATTCATTTAAAAAGATTCCACTATGTCCGGGGACCCAGACAAAGCGGACTTCGGATAAATATTTCGGGGCAAGAGTCGAAAATATACTCGGCAGATACTCAACAGACTGATTATTGGAAGTTAAATGTGTACAGACCGAAAGCGCATCTGTAACCACTATTACCTTAGAATTCTGTGGACCCAATTTTCGGATGGCAAGAATAACTGCCAGAAATTCTGCAAGAAATATTGGAGTGTAATCAGCGAGACGGACAGCAAAAGACCAGTTGAGTTGATTCGAAAAAATGCCAACACCAGCCTTCTCTAAATTTTGTTATGCGTCCGTAGAAATAACCAAATGAGACGGAAATTGACTAAGATGGTCTTGAAGGAGACCTTCAGATATGCGCGCAGGAAGAAGTTTCGCGTGTTTTGGAAAAATATCATCAAAAGTCAGTTTTACTTTGAACGAATTAGATTTTGGAGAAATCAACCGCGGTAGACTAACTTGAAGTTTTGATAACAGCGATTGAACAAAAATAACCTGTGGCTGTCGGTAACGCTGCCATCCTGTTCTGAAAAATGATTCTGGAGAATTGATGAAAACGGGTTGTAAAAGCGAGAGGGGTGTATCATAAAGCTCCAGGAAAGTCAGGACAGTAAGTTGCTTAAATCTGGAATCAAGCGGAATAATTACAGACTCCAGATAAAGCACATTATTAGCCACAAAACTTGGCAGCCCGAGGCAGAGACGCAGCGCTTGCCTTTCCAGTACAATTAAAGGTCTTAGCTTGTATGCTGCACATTCTGAAAAAAGAACACAACCAAATTCTAGAATGGGGCGGACGTAAAGCTTATATAAATCATCAGCAACGTAGTTCTACGCATCCCTGTGTTTTTATTACTGAACCGGCGCAACAATGCCATTGCACGTTCTCCTTTATTAGCATTTGCTTCTATATTTGCTGCTGCCAGTTTAGCTTACCATCATAAGTTATCCCTAAGTACTTCAAAGTTGGAACTTGCGGTATTGGCTGATTTCGAATAATGAAGAGAAATAGAAACAGGATTTGACAATGGAAACACCAGTAGAGCGCATTTCTTTACGTTAGGCGAAAAAGACAGGCCGTCCAAACAGGACTCGAGTTCAGACAAATAAGATCGCAAAATTTGGTATAACGTATTAATATCCCTTGCTGATGAGAAAAATGCAATGTCATCAGCATAGAGATAGAGTTGAACATCCTGATGGACTGGCACAGAAGATAATAAAATATTAAACAAAAGTTGCAAAAGAACTGATCCCTGTGGTATGCCTCTTGTCTGTTTATATGTATACGATGTCACCCCATCCTTGAAACGAAAAAATTCTCTACCAGAAAGGAACTCTTGTATCCAGGCTACTAAATAGTCTGGAACAGAACAGCTTGCTAATCGAGAAATTAAAATTTCATGTTCGACACTGTCATATGCTTTTGCAATATCTAAAGTTAGCAATGCTGATATATCTTCTGATTGTCCTGCGAGTCGAATGCGGCTTTCTAAATCAACGTCAGCTGACCAAATGGAACATTGAGGCCTAAATCCTATTTGTCTCGAGCACAGAGTACCATGAGAAGAAATAAGGTGATTGAGCTGGACATTAATTACTATTTCTACAATTTTGACTAGATTCAATGTAAGTGCAAATGGCCGAATGTTGTCCAAGATATATCCGAGGTTTTGTTTTTTAAGCAAAAGCACAATTTTCGCAATTTTCCAAGAGGTCGGAATCCATGTATATTGTAGTGAACAGTTAACTATATTCAAGAGCTCATCCGGGAAAGAGTTAAACAATAATTTAATCATAGTAATTGTGATACGGTGTGGTCCAGGAGCCGATTGATGTGCAGTTAAGATGACATCGGATAATTCTGTCATGGAAGCTTCTACAAATTCAGATGTCGAAATTTTGAACCTCCTAGGTCTGGGACACAGAGAAGAAAAGCGTGCTTCAAGCCATTTCGCGATATCGTTTAGTGAATCCGCCGCTTCTTTGGGGGATAGAACAGCAGAAAATGACCATACGGACTGTTGAACATCTTTTTTGTTGCGTAAGAACCTAATAAGTGCCGATTTTCTTTCTGGTTTTGACAGAGACATATGTAGTGCATTTTTTGTTCATCTTTAGCTATCGCCACAGTTCGTTTAAATAGAGCTGCATAGAATCTATACTCCATCCAATTTTTCGGTGAATGATTATGTTGGAGACTTTTCAATGCTGCTTTTCTTCGCCTATAATCCCGTGTGCAAGCATCATTCCACCATGATGACTTTGACGGCGAGCTGCCAGACATAACCGTAAACTCAGAGGGCTGAATAGAAGAGTTTAAAAGCGATACCACTGAGTCAGCCCGCCGTTGTTCATCACAAGTACTCAATGCTGATAAGCCTGCATTTATAGTTAATGAATCGTCTTTGCCGCACAATAGGAGCCTGACATGAAAGCATAATTTCAAAAGTGATGGGTAAGTGATCGCTACTTGTTGCATTGTCAAAGGTGTCCCAAGATGAAATAGACATGTTAGCAGAGGAGAAAGTCAGATCTAATGCAGAAGAGAATCGCCCACGTAGAAAGGTAATTTGTCCTGAATTGTGACATTGAAAATTGTTGTCGTGCACCCAATTCCACAACCTCTTTCCATAACCATCCGTTTTAATTCCCCAAGAAGTATGATGCGAATTAAGATCTCCTGCCAGGAGCGTTGCATTTGAACAGTTTCCGAACAGCGAGTCCAGGTGATCAGTGTTCTTGACTCTGTTTGGGAAGTATGTATTTACCACTGTAAACACAGCGGAACCTGGCAGCACAAAATCTAATCCTAAAATTTCGCAGTCTGAACACACATGTTCAAAAGTTACGGTTACCTTATGATACATTTTTGATGAAACTAGTATTAGCAGCCCACCGCCCCTACCTGGACGATCTAAACGAAATGTTCGAAAATTATTAATAGTAAATCTTTGATGAGACGAAAGCCATGATTCTTGAAGTAAAATAACATCTGGTATTAGTTTGAGTACTAAATAAAGAAGGTCAACGTAACCTGAGGATATAGAGCGGCAATTCCATCGGAGAACTTTAACTGATGCTATGGCGATCCTAGAATGGATGATTCCACGGCAGAACACAACGCATCCTGCTCGTGATGATCACTGTTCTTTCCTTTTTTAGGCTTAGATTCAGCAGAATCCGTGGGAGAAAGTGGGCGAACCCTTACGTCTATTGCTAATGGTCCCAAGCCTCATGTGTCCAAATGAATGGCTATGTCCCGCAGTTGCTGAGACCGGAGAACACACTGAGGTATCGGACTCAACCTCTGCCTGATTGTCAAAGTTCGATTCGTTTGAATGGTGCGCGGGAATACTAGATGAAGTGGGGCCAGCAGCAGCAGAGTGCAATTGGAGGAGTCTATTGAATTTGGCAGTTAGCATCTCAGTTATACCTTCGGCAAAAGTGTTAAACAGTCGCTCCATAACTATTGGCATTGCCTTGTCAATGGCTGCGGCTACAGTGGTCGAAACTGTGGCTTCTAGAGATGTTGACTGACGGGATGCAGCTGCTGCGTAACCAACATCGCGATCCTTTATTGCTGATATTGCTTCCGCACGGGAACGTGCTGGCCAAATGACGTTTCTCCGCGATCTCAAGCACCTGAATCTCATGGCCTCGCGCAGGGCAGTTACTATCTGTAGCACTATGAGATCCATCGCACAAGCAACACCTAGGTGCATCTTCGTCGCAGGCTGATGTACAGTGAGAGCCGCCGCAATTACAGCATCTCACTGAAGATCTACATGCATTAGCACTGTACCCAAATCTCCAGCAGTTTCAGCAGTGCAATGGCCTAGGTGACAATGTCTCCACGCGGAACAAATACGGCCAAGCTTTCACTTCAGACGGGCGCGTTAAACCGGCAAACGAGACGATAACGCTCTCAGTTGGGACTCGGTTATCACCCACCGACCTATTGCATCTATAAACAGGAACAACACCAGCCGGAGAGAGCATCTTCACAAGGCCTCAGGAGTAATTTCGGTAGGAACCCCACGAACAATGCCTTTCACGCATGCGAGATGAGGAGGCACGAAAGCACGAACCGCGATGCTAGCGAATCTCGTGCAGTTAAGCAAATCATTAAGGCAATGAACATTAGATGACTTACACAGAATGCTTGTCTTGCCAAAACGCCTCACCTCCGAGATGTCAACGAAGTGCTTGGTTATAGCGCGCAGCTCCTCCTGGCAACTTTCTGATTCAGTCAAGCGAATGGATCCACCATCTGTGGGAACGAGCGCCACGGGCAAGGTACTGACTCCGTTCCAAAGAAAACACTCCAGGGGCACCGACTCAGTGGGACGGCTAGCCGACCAGGGCGCGCCCTGGCCGGAACCGGAGACCTGCATTCACGATACCTTGAAAAAAAAAACTATAAAAGAAACAAAGCACTACGAGCAGTTAAAATGTGGCCAATCCCCCTTCGGATACGAGACAGAACGGTGGCCGGAACCACAGAATAAAAAGCGGGTCATTGCAGAATCGGGACCGTTGCACTCTCCCATGCCATACCCACATAACCAACACAGGTATGAGCCATACGTGATTTCTTTCTTACCTTCCTTCTTTATTTCTTGCTCCTGGCTCATACCCACATATCCAATGCGGGTATGCGTCACACATGATTTTATTATCGTTAATTGTGACGTAACTGACGAGCATGTGATGTTATTGATGTCATGACCTATCAGTCATGTTAGTCATAAATGTGTACCCTTCCATGCCAATTTTGGCATATACCAAGTGAACGAGATGCCACAAAATTGTTGCCTACTTCCGGTGTACACGGACGCGATCTCCTGGAACCTAGCTTATAACAGCTTCGCTGTAAAAACTAAGGTCATCAATAATAACCCGCATTTCGCTACTACCACGAGCCTCGTTGTCAGATTGTGGTTCCTGCATAGTTCACAACCCATGAATTTAGAAATGTTTCACTGGATGTTCAATGTGCCGCATTCCGTCAGCAGCCGTGAGATAATATATTTTCCTCTCTCGCAATTATTACAGCAAATAATTAACTGAGAGTGTTGAGCTCGTGATTCAATTCTTTTTATGAAACATGACTATCAATATTTAATTACTCATTAGGTGAGAAAATTTACTGGAGAATGCAGAAAGCATCATGCTAGTCAATAATGTCTTGTGTTTCTGCATAATTTTTAATTACCATGTTCCCCTGGATGTTCAATGTGCTGCATTACGTCAGCAGTCGCGAAAGAATACTTTTCGGTGAGCTGGTATGTTGATGCTGCTCCTGGATTTTCATGTGATCTCGCAGTATTCGAAACGCATTTCACGGTTGCGTTTTTTCGTCTGTGGCGCAACACGATAGTGACCGGCCTATAGATGAAAACAGTAACAATTTTCCCGAAAGCTGATGGCAAGAACACGATTGAACTGCTTCCATAAAATTCTGCATTCATTTTACTTCATATAAGAGATTAAATATACTTTACACAGTCAACTCCGAGATAATTTTGAAAAGGATTGAGGCCATCGTGTGATATAATGTACAAGGGGTCTTAGGAGGTTAATACGAAGTATTGTGTGCATTTTCCTGAATGACATGCAGCATCTTTGCGTGCCATATCGTACATGGCGTTCCCGAGCGGAAAGTGGCAGGCGCTCAGCGTTAAATGCGCGCAACATATTTTTTCTCAAAACATTTGCGTCTGTTGGGGCTTATCTTATTGTCCCCCAGTAATAATTGTGACATGCATATATTGCGTGTATTTAATTAACGCTGCCCTCCCGGTGCTTTTTGCTCACGAACGGCACGCACACATCAGCGTCACATGGCGTTTCCCACAGGAAAGTAGCGAGTGTAGTGGGTTAAAAAAAAATGCGCTAATGCACACAGCATAGACAGTGATTACTGCTCGACGACAAACTTCAAAGGGTGTAAATTTTTAAGAGTGCAGATACAATTCCTGTTGTTGCGTCCTAAATGTTGCCACATTTTTTAGAGTTAGCAAGCATTGCTGACCGAACTCCGCGGTTTGTACGCTTTCATTAGTTTGCACGTCCATATATCTAATGAGTTGTCTGTGGCACATCGTCTGTACATCATCACCGGCACATCATAATCTGCGACACATTCCATACGTATGTTCTTATCATGAAATTGCCGGTACTTCTTCCTTTCTTCAGATGTACTTGCAAACTAAATCGGAGTAATTTAGGGTTGTCACTTTAATGCCTTAGGTTCTTGCCAGTCACTTAGTACGTAGGGTGTGGTCATAGTGAAATAAAGTTAGATTAGGTCTTGTTTTGTGAATTTATAGTTATTGCTTACATGACTTTCTGCACTTGGCATTCACCTCTCTTCCATTTCCTATCTATAGACACAGCTCCGGCCATAGGCTCGGCAGCAGCTTTTATTATACCTTAGTTTTGTTTGCTGTCCAAATATATTCTATATTGCAACAGCTGCACCGTGCTTGCTTTTTTCTCAGGACACGCATCAGTTTCTTTATGCATCGTGGAGGAAAACAATATTTAAAAAATTACTCCATCTCTCGCTAAAGGGAACCATGTGTGGATGCGAAGCAGCGGGGAGATGGTTAGCTTGAGCGGGAGATGGCTTCGCGGCAGCGGCCCGAGCGCTCATCACGGCGCTGCACAGGAGACAGAATGAGGCGCGCGCGCGCTCCGTCATTTTCATACCGCGGAACTACCGTGGCGTCCCCAGCGGAGTATGCAGCTGTCGCACCACCTGTCGTGCGCACCGCTCCGGAGTCCTAGAGGAGAGAAAGGGGAGGAGCGTAGGAGAGGAGGGAAATGGGGAGGGGACGCGCATGCGCTGTGGGGGTGTGGGACGCCGCAGGAGGGACGGACAAAGCACCCGTCATAAGCTGCTTCGCATCTAAAAACGCTTACGTTGTGCATTTAGCTTGTTTGAACACTTTTTGTGCGTAGCCTCACAGTGAACCGGTTGCATTGTTAATTGTCGCACTAGCTTGCACATGCAAACACATCACAGGTCACGGCCTCCAATAATATATTCGCCCATATCCCCGATATTTGTCGGGAGGCATTCCGGAGTAAGTACTGGGCGTTGTCGACTAGTGGACGTTTTTCGCACACAGACGCCGGCGATGACCATTCGCCATACCAAAGGCCCTGGCACTTGTCCATGCCCAGTGACAACACAGAACCTTTTAATTGCCATTGCGTTCGTAACACTCTCTTTATCAGGTCAGAAGATAGCAGCATCGCCCGCGTATGTAAGCCAGTATCTTAACTTCAGTGTCCTCCAAAGCGAAGCCTCGAATGCAATTGCTACTACTGATATTTGCGCACAAGGTTTCCGAATACAGCGCAAACAACAAAAGCGACAGCGGAAACCCCTGCCGCACCGACGCGTTAACTGCGTTGGCAACATCAGACTAGACTGGCCGTACAATTTTTGTAGCTAGGCTATTTTAACCCCCTCAAAAATTACGTCCCACGCGAACGAGCTCAAGTATTGAATAGAGAATATATCGTGGCATGCCAGGTCAAAAGCAATTGCGAAACCTTTTGGAGCATCTCCATAGAAGAGGAAACATTATAGTTGACATAATGGCAGCACAATTTAAATTAGGCATGCTCCATAAGCCGATCGCTTCAGTGCCGTTTGATGCTTTTCACTGCCCTGTAGCACCTCGTTGTTGGTCTGGGGCACCGGCGTAAACACTGGGCAAGTTGGTATTGGTTCATGGTTAATGATAATTAACAGCGCACTGAAAACGACGACGAATAAGCCTGCGTGTTAAGTCTGCGTCTTTGTCTCCATTTTTAGCGTATTTTCATGATTAAACATGAACCGTATGCTCGAGCTTAATTCATCGACGTTGTCGTGGCTTCGGCAAATCCGCAGAATTTTCCGAAATACTAGTATTCATTCGCTTACCCGTAAGATATACCGTAACATGAGTTTACGTGACCAACACAACGACGTTCTGCTCCGCAAAAAAGTCGGTGTTCATACGTACAAAACGCAGCGTCTGGTAAACTTGATTATGACGTCGACTTCATTTAAACATCAACACTGTGTCGATCTGAATTAGGCTGGTGAATAATTGGTAATTTCCACGATGCAAGAATTGTGCCCCTCCCGCATTTACTCGGCGATAGCGTTGTAACCTGCAAGATTTTTGCAGTCGTGACGTCAATAGGCGTAACATATCGCGAAAAGCATGTAAAAAAAAAACAATAAAAAAAAAGGAAAAGAAAAAAAAAGTACTCCGTCGAGCCGGATTCGAACCAGCGACCTATGGATGACAGCTTGGAATTTCCTCTACAGTCCACCGCTCTACCAACTGAGCTATCGACGGAACGGTTTCGCGTGCCACTTCGAGCAGGTGTGATTCGGGCAACATGACCTTGAAGGTAATGCGCATTTGCGTGCGCTGATAACCACTGCAGTTGTTAATCTATAGCAGCACGCAAACTTAAAAAAAAAAATTGTTCGAACATACTTAGGTACTGCAACTTACGCGACATAACGAAATAGTTGAACGTAATACACTCAAGTCCCCTGAAAAGAAACCGTTTTTGTGGCCTCAAAAGATGGCCCACACCCACGAGAGGGACTGGCCACTCAGAAGGAGATAACCACACACACAAGAAAGAACGAAAAACTATCAAAGAGACAATAGGTGACACAATGACGGCATAAATGTGATTAAAAAAAAAAGGAAGACACTGGTGTCGGCACCCCTAGGAGCACCACTTTAATGACGCATGATTGAACTTAATTATGTGGATCTAGCTGGTATAATGAACCCACGGCAGGCACTCAAGTGATATACAACAAACGTCAATAGATTCGAGGTCGATAAGTGAAAGATCGATGACCTGTCAAAAATGTAAAGAACATTCTGCGGAGCGAGGAGAAAGCGGCAGCAGAATAGATTAAAAAATCATCAATTGTTACAGGTTTCTTTACAAAAAAGCACATTGGTTAGTAATTGAGAGACCTATGAAGATAAAAACGGGGCAAACACGCAACAAGGCTGAATCACGACGAGCCCTAAGAAATCGAAGGCGCAGTGCAATATCTCAAGTAATACCCGGGCCACACGGGCAAAGTAAAGTGCACTTTGAGCGAGTGCACTTCAGCGAGCTTGAGTGTCACTTTCGCGGTGCGCTGCTACACGAGAAAGAAAAGTGTTCTTTCAAATTGATGGCCATGGCAACCGGGAGTCAGACGGGAAAGCATATATTTACTAATATAAAGATGTGTGCACGAAAACAGTTTATTATTGTTAGAAACAACATTTACAATCCACCTTTATAAGCGCCGGCAACGACGGCAACTTGACCAGCAACAGTCAAAACGACTTGATCCGCCAAGCAACTGCGCAGTCATTATCCGGCGTGGTCGTGAACAGCCCGAGAGCGAGAGTAGTTTTTTTTTTTTTTTTGCTGTTCTTGTTGTTGCGGTGTGGCACATTTTATTATCTTGTAACGCAGCAATTTAAAACAATGTTATTAAAAATTACTCCTGACTCTTCTTTCAATATCACTTTATGTATCGTCTAAGCATTGCTAACGAGGCTACACACTTCGCCGCCGCGAAGTGAGTTCGCCGAACACACTCGCCGGCGAGTGCACTCTGCAGTGAGTGTCACTAAGCGTTCCCGTGTGGCAGCCTGTGAATGACACTTGCCGTGAAGTGCACTCGGTCAAAGTGCACTTTACTTTGCCCGTGTATCTAAAGTGTCTATCTAATCGTAGAAGAATCCAGATCTCATCCATCATATTCTCGACTAGCTTAATTAACCGCTGTAGCGCTTAATTTCTCTCCAGTAATACTAGCATAAAACTATATATACCGAGGATCATGTGCATATGTGCTTTTGTGTGCTGACACGCCCATATAGTGTCTGTACTTAGCACAAGAAGTTGTACTGAATTGTATAACCAGCTTTACTAGTTATACTTAACTAGCTATGATAAGTGTTAGTATATATGCTCTAGTTATACTCTCTTAGTATAGTATAACTAAGGTTAGTCATACTAACACTGCGTGTCTCGCCATAATGAAATGCGAACGCGAGAACGCGAACCAGACGGCGCATTTCCCTTTCAAAAAGCACCAGCATGCGTCACACTCACGTGATTTATTCATGTATACGCTTAGTTATGTGTCGTATCGTTCTGGCGTGATAACACGTGTTGTCTAGCCTCGGTCGTGTCTATGCCTGTGTTGTTACGTTACCGTACAGAACGTACGTATGCCAGAGAAGCGGCGTAACATTACCGCTGAATCAACCATGAACACGGTAGCGGTGCGGCTATCATCATCATCATGAAATCTAATTCGTATTTCTGTTCTAAAGGAAAAAAAAATAATATAAGCGGGCTCCCCGCGGATTTCGCGACAGGTTTTGCGGAGAATATTGATGACCTTGGGTTCGCGAATGTATCTGATATAAGGCCGCATGTACCGCGGACAGCCTTCCTGTTGACAGCTATTCGACGTTGGCTGGGGACATCCGGAAGGCGTATCCGGCCGTCATTCATAGAGACGCCCGACGCTTTCAGTCTGTCCAACTTTTCTTCTCTTTTTTTTTTTCTCTCTCTCTCTCTCTCTTTGTTTTCCTCTCTCAGCGCTGACATGTTTCTATCTTTCCGTGCAACTATGCAATTACCATCGCACGCTTGTACCAGGCAACAATTAACCCTTCGCTGACGCACGGCAAGAAAGCAATTAATTGCTTGAAACAAACTGTTTTCGTCTATGGTTACTTTTAACACTATCATCCATAGGTGTACCAAAAATGTATATTTTTGAAAGTGCCTCACCCTGCTTCATTGGGACTCGAATAGTGACCGGGCAATGGCCTGTGGTTTCCGGCCATAAATTGGACGCCAGACTCAAAGTTATACGTAATCTTTCTCACTAAGTAACCTGTCGTGGTGATAGTTAGTTAGCAGTGGTAGTAGTACTACCACTACTAGTAGTAGTAGCACTAATGAACTCGGATTCCGAATGACCACAGCAGCAGACGAAAATGAACTTCGGAACCACACCTTTCTGCCTCCACTGTTTCACTTCACCGGTTTACCGTTCGTGAAAGGTATCAAGCTTTAGTGGAAAAAAAAAAGAAAAAAAACATTGCAGCGCATTATGTCAACCGCTATTGTGGTGCATTTTCTACCTTAATTATTATACCAAACAATTTAATTGCTCGCATGAAAAGCTTTTTTGTCTCATCTTCTGAAAACTGGGCTTCTAGGTAAAGAGTTAAGACGCGAATGCAAAACCGCGAGAGGTCCACGTTCTCGAAATTGTTTCCGCTTCGCTGTATAGTGTCTGTTATTTTTTTTATTATTATTATCTTGTCGTTAAAACGAAATCATCAAGAATCTAAATGGCAGCCGGCATGAAATAACGACATGGTGATCCATTTTTCACACCGTATAATTGAGGGTTTGGATAAATACGAACGACGGGGTTTCCCTGTTTCCGCTGGACGGCCTCGGCCGTAGGAAAGTAGGAGTGGCTTACGTCCTGTTCAGGGACACGCCTGACAGCTGCCGTTTTTCTGCCGTTCGCGCCGGCGTTTGCTCTTACCAATGCGCACTGCAGCTCAACGTACAATGTATTAACATATTAAGTGTAGTCACTGGCGCCATCTGTTACAATTAAACGTCCTAAATTCTCGGCTGCCACGCAAAGCGATACAGTGCGCCCGCCAAGGAACTCGGTCGTCGGAGTGATCGTTTTTCTATCTGTAAAGAAAGTCGCCTTGAAAAAAACATACCATAGTTTAGTACCATATGCGTAAACGACGGCGTGTTTTTCAAGTTCAATTTCTTTAAAAGTCATGGTTATCATTTTAATATATATGCATAATCTAAACTCAATTCAGTGCCCAATAAACTGGTATACTGTATAAACGTTTGGACGTTGTTCTTGCGCGAAGGAAAGATCCATATACAGGTACGAGGCTCTGGAAACACTGTCAAATTTCGCCATGTTCGATTTTTGGACCAATCAGGGAGGGCTTAGCCGTACTGTGAGCCAATCAGAGCAGATAAGATGGCTGAATTCAACATTGTTCAGAATAGCGCTCCCTGGCAGAAATCCATATACGATTACTCTTGTGTTTCGCATCGGGTATTGAGGGTACGGTGCTTACATAACTACTGTTGCTTCGCCACTGTTTCACCGACAATCGATGATATGACACGGATTCGCAAAGAGAGTTTACAAACTTTCGTTAGTTGGAGTCATCCGAGAAGCCATTACCAGTCTGGTGCCTACTTTCAGACCGACTGCGCCGACGTACAATGCGGACCTCCCTATTTCTGCACCGGTAACTGAAATAGAAGGTGCGAGCTCGTTTCGCAATTACTCGAGCTGTGTAGCTGCGACAGCCGACACAGGCGGCGCAACATTAAGCACCTGAGCACGATAAGGAGTCAACTGCGAAGTGGCCTTGCTATAACAGCGCACCGGCAGTTCCTTTTGTTCTAAGCACGACACTTCCTCCGAGCACCGCCAAAAGATTTGCATCTCTGCCGGCGACAATTGTCTTTCGCGGCGCTAAATGGCGAGAAAGGGCGTCCCCGCGAGTCCAACCCGCGTCATGCACCGTGAGCTGAGAAATGGGTCTCCGCTTTCGACATTCCCTGCAGCAGCGCGGGAGCAAAAGAGCACGGTCAACTAACCACCACCGTGCCACCACCCGCGTGGCTTCGGCCGGTCGTCTGTAAAGGAACGCTGCGAATTTCGAAAGCCCTGCGCGGTCGACATACCGAGCTTGGTGTCCGTCGCTGTTACGAATGCCTTAGCAGCTTATATAGTAGACTCAACGGGCGCGTTATATACGGAGCTCCAAAAAAAAAAATCAAAAGGTCCGGTTCTGCGATACAAAAAGCGCGCGGGCCTGTTCAAACGCGTTATTTCTTTCCTCCAAGCGAGCGCCGTGCCGCTCGCTGTTTAGAAATTCACTGCCACAACGAACGATGCAATATATATATAATAGCCAGAGAGCGCGTGCGGCCCGCTTTCATTGTGTTGCGAAGGCGTCGTCGGCGACGACGACGACGCGTCAGCCGTCGACGCTAGCCGGCTCCTATCCATTGTTACTTGTCGCTTTGGCGCGCGCGATGATTCAGGCGCCTGCAGCATGGAATGGAACGCGATCGCACAACGGAGGTCTGCCCGCACGCATTCGAAGGCTCTCCCTTGCTCCTCTGTAGTGTATATTCGCTGCTTTTTTTATTGCTCGGAATTCTCGGCCAGCGCCCGAGCGCGATGCGACGATTTACTCGCCGTCTCGCTTGTTGCGTGCATCACCGTAAGATATAATGGACTGCGTACGTGCACCGTCTACGTGACAAACCGCAATGCCTTCCGCGTAAGGACCTAGGCCTAAACGTCGCCACCACGGCTTCTCATCTCCCGTCGTAGTACTATTCATTACATGCACCGACTTGCAGGAATGTGATGCGCACATCCGTCACCGTATACGGAAAGCCCTAGGTGACGCGTTACACGGACCTTGGAATTGTACTGCGAAATGACGCGTCTGCGTGCCTCTAAGAAATGTCACGCGCATTCAGAGTCAGAGCACGAGAAAAATTTCGCCACAATCCACCCTTATTTTCATCCTTTTTGCCGTTTTAGTTAGCCAAATTCATATACACTACGTTTGGCGCTGAGCCACCGTCACGCACCGAGACGATGTAGCGGTGGAAGTCTGTAACGTGAAGAAAGGCAGCAGCGGTACATCTGCCGGCTACGCCACCAACGCCTAGCACCAAGCAGACTGCACGTCTGACCAACCTGAGACTAGCATACGGAATAGACACGCCTAAGTTAATTTCGATCGATCCTGTCGAGGACGCCAAATGTTCCACCAACACGCGCCAAGCTGACGCAACGACTTGACGACGCTGAAGATGGCGGGCGGCACTTTTAATGTGATGAAATTCGATGCCGCAACGGCAAATGCATCCCGGAGCACTCTGAGATGCCAGCTCGCGTGAGAATAATCTCGCAATCAAGTTATTCTGGCATTGAAAGAAATAAAACACGATTGAAAACCGGGCGCTATTAGAGAGGTACTTATTAAGAAACCTTTTTTGGAGACGGTCACGAGGATACCTAATATATGATTTTCTTACAAGTAACCAACAACAATTGCGAACAACTATATCGGTTATATTATTTAAGAAATTATATGGAAGCAACAATGTCTACTGGAGTCTCTGAAATATTTCCACAGCCAGAATTATTAGAACAGGAAAAAAAAATCGGGTGCTGTGTTCTAGCCTCTATAAATGCTCCTGGTTATACAAAAGCGAACGCAAGCAGTGAAAAAAAAAAACGAAAAAAAAAGGTCTTTACGTTTTTCCTTTTCTCGTACGGGCTAAATTTCGAAACCGAAACTGTGAGGCCCTTCATCTAATCGCAATCATCTTTCAGCCAGCATTCGACAAACAAACGCCGTTACATGTAGCGGGTCGCCTTTCATAGAGGCGGAGAAAGGGGCATTTGCAGATCAGCAATTAGAGCTATACACAAGTGAGACTGATGAAGCGAGCACGCTGCAAGAGCGCCGCCTAGCGTGCGCTGCGATGCCAAATCGGTCGCCAAAGGTAGACAAAAGCACAGCGTGCGCTCGCGCCCAGTGCTTGCTACCGCACTGCACGCAACTATTGTCCCGCGAGGATCGGCACGGCGAACGTTGCGTAGGGGGGGTCCACCGCAGCCGCTAGAGCCGCGCTGACCACCGCGTAAGCGCTGACCTCGATGAGGAGCAACGCGGCGAAGCGGGCCCAAGGACGCGAAACCACGTACCGCGCCTACTCCCCCCGGAATGCCGCGGCGAGCGATTGTGTATTGGCACCGGATCCCGTTGGAGCCATTAAGGAGACGGGGCGCGCGTGCCGCCAGAAGGTCCGCACACTTATTGCTGCACACTTTTGCCTCCTTTCCCCTTTCAATTTATCGCTACAAAGGAGGGTAAGTCGACGGCCGAAAGGGGGGAGGGGAGGGGGGGACAGGTTTCCTTCACTTACGTCACCTCGATCGAATGCCTGTCGGCGGACGGTATATATATGCCTCTTAGATTTATCGATCTTTTCCTCAATTTGTTATTCTTATTAATGCCGGCTTATATATTTGTACACTCCGTGCACGCAAATGTATACAGGGTAACGGCCGCGGTCGTAAGAATTAGAACAGGATCCGCTGTCTCCACTGGCGCCCCGGATCCAGAGCCCCCGCCCCTAGACATGCCAGTACTTCAACACTGAGCAGCGGTAGGCTACCCCCCTCCCCCCCCCCCTCCCAACCTTTTCCTTGAGGCTGTCCTGAATCCGCCCCTGGCGTCCCACACCCAACCAGCCATTCCTCCAAGCCCTCCAAGCCATGCAGCAACGGCACGGGAGTAGCGTAGACGGACATGTGGTCCCGGGTTAGACTCCCACACACGGCTGGCGCATGGCACAGGGTGGCTATAACATCACGGAAAACTCGGAAAGCCTACAATTTCCGGGGCATTTGTCAAGTTCTGGAAATTTCAGGGAAATAATATTTCCACTCCAGTTTCTTTGAATAAGGGATTTTGTTACAGTGGTTATGGCAAAGCTAAAGTGGTACGTACTGCAAAAGAAGTTTTCAACTGAACCTATGCAACAAATTTGAAAGTGCCTGTAGTAGACACTGTGATTTCAAAGGGACGGGGTATAAGAACAATCGTGAACTAAGTTTAGGTGTGCGTTCAATAAATGCAGGTGGTCGGAATTATTCCAGAGCACTCGAGGACTCTTGCCACCTGAGTGTTGCTTTAAAAGCAATGAAACCCAGCAATCATATCAGCAATGGCGTACCCCTTCAAGCAGTATGAAAGAGTACCGAAATTGCTGTAGTGGCTAAACATGCATGCCTCACATATAAATGTTATGGAGATTTCACTGGGAAAGCTATTTGTTGCAGGTTAACACGTCAGGCTCAAATGCACACATCACAGGTAATTGTGGCTTAAAAACAAATATGACTTTTTTCAAAGCTGTACATACCTTGTTGTTTTAATGCTTGTAACAATGTGGTGCAACTGTGCCCATATTCTTAGCGACATCACTGGAACTTGGTAAGGAGTTGATCAGGAAAATGATGTTGCTAACCATACTCTCTTTCACACATAGCAGCCAACGCTGCCAAAGCTGTGCAAGCAGCACGCTATTTCTCATTTGCAAACGTGAGAAACAGTAGAAGCCTCTCGAGTCTTCGTACCGTTACCTGCTGCGTATCAAAAGAGGTATAATTTTTCTTTACGAGGCATATGAACAACAAGTGCAAAACATCTTCATTGCAATAAAGTTTTATCAGAAATGGCAGCCTGTATATTACCAATGGTTGGTTGAAGTTTTTCTGTTGATTTAGGACCATATACATATAACTGTTAATGAGTGGAATATGAGCAAGACAGCCGAGCACGTGTGATGAGACCTGTGTTTTTCTTCTTCTGCAGGTGACATCATCACAACACTACCAGTTGGTGCCACAATCAATGTTACATGGCATTTGGCATATCCGCATAAGGTGAGCGCAGATTAACGCCAAGTGCACGAAATTCTGGACAGCATATAGACCTGATTAGGAACGGATCCAAGCATGAGCAGCATAAGCATTAGAAAAGTGTCCCTGAAATTTTTGTCTAATATTTTTCATACTCAGAGCTACTCACAACGTTCTCAATGTTTAGAGGTGCAGCTGGCTGGTATACAAAGCAAAAGCAATAATAACCTGATGTTTTGAGTCAAACATCCAGATAAGAAAAAAGATAGTTGATGGGTACCCCACCGCCTAGATGAGAGCGCAAAAAAGACAAGCAAAAAATCTTGACGCCTAAACTGATTCTAGAGCAGAAGTACATGCAAAATCAAGCAACATGCACATAAAGCCCTAATACATTACTACTATTAGAAAACTACTAGAAAAGACAGTAATTATGAATAGCCCAGCCAGACGCTTCTGACAGATGTGGCATCTCGGTTACCTTTACTGATATATTTGCACTCCCTCAAACACTGCAATGTTTATCAGAAAGTGTTTGCAAACAACTTTTAATTTTCTCTTTGTGTTTACTGCTTAGTTACTTGTTTCTACGAAGAGAGTGTTATCATTTTAACCAGTCTTCTAAGCTGTTTGGTATTATTATATGCATTTTGAATAGTATGATGCACTGTTAAAGCAAGCACGTGTACTATGAGGGGTCATATGATGTTGCACATGAATTAATGATGGGAAAGAAAGCCACGAAAATCAATATGGCAATATGAAAATTTGGTTGATTCCAGGCATTTAGCAATTCATTTGCCCATTCTTATATGTAGAACCTCTGACACAAAAAAAGCAACAAAATATATTAACAGAAAAAAAAGTACAATCCTTATCATATGATCCAAATTGGATGCACCAGATATGGTATTTGCAATGTTCTCCACTGTGGGCATATAAACTGGGATATCGTTGACCCAAAGTGCATCAACAAGGTTATACTTTACACTGCGAACAATGCTATAAATCAATAATGGCCATTTCTATCTTCTATCACATACTACATCCAACCTGACACAATGCAAGCACTGTGTATTCTTCTTTTTGCAGATCTTTTAAACAAGCTTTGTTTACGAGTTTATGCCATTTATTTTGTTTCTGTCATGCAGGGAGGCTTCAAGTTAGAGTTGCTTGATGCTGAGGAGAAGCACTTACAAGATCTGACACCATCTTCAGAATTTCTTGGCTTGGGTGATGCAACGTAAGTGTTCTCTCACTAACTCAATCTCACTTGGACACACAACTCCAAGTCATACGATTGATGATTGGGTGATTTGTTGAAGGAAAAACCAGTCACTCCATTCGTAAAACCTAGTGTGACTACTATTAAGAACGGCTGTACGAGAATACTCTTATATATGTTTGGCCTGATGACGACACTGTTGAGGGTGCTCAGTGTGCACGCTGTGCACTGTTGCAATTTGCATTTGGTGTTTCCAGACCGATCTGTGCTGTTAAGCCTGAAGTTATGGCTACTGGGACCTGATGTAGTAGAGGAAAACCACAGTGCCGAGAGAACCACGATTACCAACAAGTTTCTGCTTTGTATCTCAACATATCCAGGGCTCAGAGCTCAACCGTGCGTCTACCCGGGTCTGTCACTTGTCGCGGCTGTTCGATTCGCCTCCTGCGGCAGGCATCCGAGTGGGGCGGAAAGTACCTCTTCTGGAGTTGCGCAGACGTTGACCTCGTCCCAGGTACAGCTAGACATCCTTTTCGGTTTCTTTTGCTTTTTGAATCTAACCACTGCACCTAAAATGACACAGCTTGTTCTGTGCAAAGCTTACATGCTAACATTTGAAACCGCTGTCTGTGACTTATGCAAGTTTGGTAATGACTGGAAGTAACCTCGACACGCAGTGCCAGAGTTCAACGTCATCTGCTCTGGTCATGGGAGAATCGATGGTGGAAGGTGCCATTGTGACCATCTCTACTCTGGCAATGTGTGCCAGTACAAAGGTGAGATCAAATTAGGTTCATGTAACTCTGGCTAACATTCCGAATTTTTGGTTGTCTGGAATTTTTTTACTTCCCTTCCTACGTGACATCAAATGTTTGTGTGTGGTCGGCATGTGTGGATCAATGAAGTAGGCGTATGTGTGCTTCTTATTCGACATTTATGATGAGTTCCATGGTAATAAAATTATCGTTATTCCACAACTGTTTATTGATTACTGTACATACTGATGATGTATGCATCGATCATTAGTGTAGATCCGCGCAACAAAGCAAAAAAAGGGAATAAGCAAAGTCGACATAGAAAACGCACTGACAATCACTTTCACAACCTCAGACTTCAAACTACCTCATGTGGGGCCCCCCCCTATCCCAAGAATGCCCAATATAAATTAAATATGGTGAACACTAGCAATGATTTTATCAGCTCTGAATTAGCTATATCTAGAAAACATTCGTGATATAAGAGAAAGTCGAGAAACCACCATACTTTATTTGTAAACATGCTTCTATAACTTGCTTTGTGGCCTTTCTATGCAAGTGCTGTTTTTTATAGAACAGCCGACACTGCACAAACGACGCTGAATTAATCATTATCATTCATTTCTTGGTGCAGATGAGTGCTGGATTGACCCGGATTGTGGACCTCATGGGCGCTGCGTGAACATCGATGCCACTTCGTATCCACGAACACAGTGCTTTTGCGAGATGGGCTGGTTTGGAGAAGGATGCTCAAAGCGTAAGCTTACATATGAAAAACATGAGGAAAAAAAAACATGAAAAAGAATGTATGCTGGCCATAGTATTGGCATGTGCCGAAGCTTGCTAGATATGTCACTAAATTGGTTCTATTAAATTTTTTTTCTGATGCACTGAGCATTTACTGCTGTCTGAGATACAACTTAAAGGCCAACTGCCAATGCCAAATTTACTTTGACTAAATTGGTTATAAATGAGTAGTAACATACTATCAAAGTAATCTTGGCAAAGCTGCAGGGCTGGTAATAGTCTAATTTCCATTTTAACAGTCTTTAAATAGCACACAAGCTGACGACACGTGCACCTGGTAATTAGCATATTGAGATGCAAACCCAAACCATGGACTTCGAGATTTTAAGCGCACCAGCAATCTCTGAGGTCATGTCGAGGAGCCGCAACGGTTCAAAATGTTTTGGGTTCTGTTATTTCCAGCAGGCAGTGATTGTATTTTGCACTTGTATTTTGAAGGTAAAATTTTGCTTGGAATCCGTCCTTTATCTGCACTATCTGAAACTAGACTTTTTACACGGTTAAAAATCTCATTACAGTTGAAGTTTAATTGCAGCCTAATAGTATTCTTTGTGGCTGCAATTTTGTGCTCATATATTTCTCTTACTTCAGCTTACCTTCACTTAATTTCTGCACCGATTAAACAAAAAAGTAGCTAGTATACACAATATAGTATATTATAGCATTAAGATCGATTTCAACCTGTGATAAAATACGACCAATATTAACATGCATAGTATGATCTGAACAAGCAACATCTGTACAATTAACAATATAAAGACTGTCCGCGCCAAACAAATGATTCATACACACATACCAGACCATCCACCACTGTAAGCCCATGTGGCAAAAAGAAGTTTTCAGCGGACTGTACTGCTTTAGACTAGAGCACAAAATATATGTTTTTGTTTATTCTAGCTGTCTCTCACATCTGGCTGGTCTACGTTACCAGCCTGTATTGCTCTCCAAACAATGAACAAGGATATAAATGAAGCATGCAAATTCTCACTTCAACCTGATCTTTGAGCAGAAACTTTATATTACCCTAACAAAAGCAAAAAAAAAAAAAAAATTCATTATGCACACCAAGAGCTATGCATACTCGGTTATGTACACCTTGGTCAGACGAAGACAAAACCACTTAATACTAGTCCATTGCAAGTAGCACTACTAAAGAAAAGGATGAAAAGTGAATAACCACTAAAGATAAGGACAAAAAGCAAATAACCACTGGACAAGTGGTAAACAACCAACTAAAATTTAATGAGTAAATTTTCTACTTGGGTATATGCCCCAACATGCCATGTCCACTTCAACGCTCACCTGTTCAAGTACAGATCTAGTACAACACAGTACTGTGTTTACTCAAATCTAAAGCACCCTCAATTGTAATGAACACCAAATTTTCCTGGCCAGAAATTAAAAATGAAATCCCCTCAACTGCAACATGCTCCCGAATTTTCACACTACAAAAAAATGATAAATGCATTTCAGGTTTTTGTTCTAAAAGAGAAAGTTGAGTGATATTAAAATTAAAATTGATTCATCTGGGCCACAGTGGACTGCCCATCATTCATCATCGCTGAGAGAGGCCTCCTTATCATTGCCAACAGCCCAGAACAAGCCTTCTTCAGCACCGTTGGCACTAGAGACACCACATTTTTTAAACGTCTTGCAGACAGTGGCAGCCCAACAAACTTCAGCAGCGGTCACGAAGCTACCACATTGTCTACAGCTGGGATGCTATTCTGGTGACTGTCAATTTCGCTGTGTTGCCAGATTCTGCCATGTTGGCATTTTGAGCCAATCAGAGAAGGCATAGCTGCTCTTTGAGCCAATCAGAGATGATAAAATGGCGAATTCAACAGCATGGTGATACATATTTGACAGCAGTAAACCCGCAGCAACATGTGGATTGGACGAAATTACATAAATCTTTATTGCGAAATATAGCTTGTCACACTGCAGTATCGCTTTTGAACTGAAATCTGACGCTCCTGTCATTTTGTCGTAAATTTTTCTGAATAAAAGTGCATGTTAGAATTGAGTAAACGTGGTAATCTTTCGTGGTACTGCTGGCAATGAACCTTTACCACTTAGCCCAATTTGTGATCCTAACAAACACCTAATAGCCTCTGGCTATTAGGTGTTTGTTATTAGGTGTGCCATTTCAATGTAACAAAGCCAATGGGCCATTTATGCGTCGCACAGCTGCGGTTTGTTAGGACACAGTGTTATAGGCTGTATATGAGTGGTATCGGCCCAGTCTGTAAGCATCACGTGTGCTTTCTTTCTGTCAACAGAATCACCAATTACTCGTGACGGACTGAAGTGGTCAGAGTATCACAGCCGGAAACTCTCCGACAACTTCAGCTTATACTGGAAAATTCTGCGTGTAAGTATAGTATTGCAGTATTATGCAGATTAAGGACAAAGTGATGATTCATAGGGAAATACAAATTAATAATATTTATGCGCCATTGAATAAATTATATGCATGCTCAGAAACTGCAGAAATATTTCCACCATGTATCACAAGTAAGCGAATGCGAAGTGCTGTTCCTGCAACATGAAAAATGTATTGCTTGAGCTTTTGTTAGTGTTTGTATGCTAAGTGGCTTAATTATTTTGTAATTGCTTAGGCAGGAAAGCTGGCAGAAATTTGCCCAGTGGTAATGCCCCCAAAGGTCGAAAAGGCAAGAACCCAATGAAGATAGAAAAAATCGGATGAGTAACATCTGAAAATCAAAGCAAGATAAAATGGAACCAAATATGTTTTAACTGACTTGATTAATTATTTATTTGCTTTCTGGAGGACCATGTTCAGAGGTCTGCTAAAATTCAGCATTTATTTTACAGCAAAGCTCAGAAATCGAGATGGTCATGAAAGTCAAGGGTACATCTTATGCCGCTGTTGGATGGAGGCCCAAGGACACCACAAATGCTTGCAAGGCATTCCCATCTTTTCCAATTGAAGAAAAGCGCTCAAAGCGTCAGGCTCCTACGGACACCCATTACGATGATGATGATGCAGAAGAGGAGTCCAGTGAACCAGCCCCCAAGCAAGAGCCCCAGCCAACACCAGAACCAGCTCCAGAACCAACACCTGAGCCAACACCAGAGCCAGCACCAGAGCCAACTGCTGAACCAACACCAGAGCCAGCACCCTCCAGTGAAAAGGACCATGCGGCTACTCCCGAGCCTAAGCCAGAGCCTGAACCAGCCCCCGAGCCAACACCAGAGCCTGAACCTACATCATCGTCAATACATGAGGCCGAGTCAGCACAGAATGCAGAGCACAAGCCCGCTCCAGAACCAACGCCAGAACCTGCCCCAGAACCATCTCCGGAACCAGAGCCCAAGCCTGAGCCAGGATCGCAGTCAGAAGGAACACCAAAACCCGAGCCAGAGCCTGCACCAGAGCCAGCACCAGAGCCAGCACCAGAACCAGCACCAGAACCAGCACCCGAACCTAAAGCTGAACCCACACCACAACCTGAACCAGAGCCTGCACCAGAGTCCGCACCCGAACCGGCACCCGAACCTAAAGCTGAACCCACACCACAACCTGAACCAGAGCCATCAGCAGAGCCTAAGCCAGAACCAGAGCCCAAACCAGAGCCAGAGCCAAAGCCAGAACCAGCACCCAAGCCAGAACCAGAACCAAAGCCAGAACCGGAACCAAAGCCAGGAGCCAAGGGGTCAACAAAAGCAGCTGGTGGCAAAGCTGAAGGCCGTAGCCTGAATGTGGGTACGGGTCGGTACCCTCCTGCTGGGCCTTACACACCCCGCGCAGACTTCCATCCAATGGACTGCACAGATATTGTGGTGGGAGCAGCGAGAGGCAACCTGAGCCGTGTGCTAGACATGTACACTCGAGATCGGTCCACCCCTCGTACAGATGCATTTTATGGCGGCCACGATGACCTCTCGGCTGCATTTGCATACGAAGAGGATGGCACAACTGTGGTCTTCTTTCGTAAGCCACTGGCAGGTGAGTCATAGCACCTATGTAACCTAACATTGGCTATAAGCATTCTACCCAGCAGAATCTCTACACATTTGCTCATGATTCTTTGCTAAAGTGCCGAATAAAAGGCTAACAGGAGTGCCATGCCATTTTTACATTAAACCGCCTATGTTTTCACCGTATGAAATGCATCATGACAACTGCTAGTAACGGTGCACTACCTTTATCAGCAGAAAATATGAAGCAAGAAAATCATTAGTGCTTTTTTTAGTACTTCTCAAAGCACTAATCAAGTACAGTCAAACCTCGATATAACGAACCTCAATTCAACGAAATTCGTGATGTAACGAACTATTTTTATTTGCCCATCTTAGTTTATTGAATTAATGAAACCTTGATATAACAAAATTCTCGATATAACGAAGTTTTTCGCTGCTAGTACAGCTTCGTTATATCGAGGTTTCACTGTACTCTATTAAAATAAAACAGCAGGTGTGCCTATGAGCTATATAATAATGCAGTGGTGCATACTTATTGTGTTTTCATAATGGTTGATATAATAAA
Organism: Dermacentor silvarum; assembly: GCF_013339745.2. NCBI lineage: Eukaryota > Metazoa > Arthropoda > Arachnida > Ixodida > Ixodidae > Dermacentor > Dermacentor silvarum. Next base: position 98,988,196 of record NC_051164.1, on the reverse strand, counting down.
AAGTGCGTATAAAGCAACAGACATGCCCATTTTATTGATCTGTTATGCAGAACTACAGTAATTTAGCATATGTTGCAGAGGTCAACATAGCAACAACTGCTTGAGGTAGCCTTTTTGTTTTTTGCTTTCTCAAGCAGTCTGTCATCTCCTGATACTGTGAACAACTGAATTTTCACGATTTCTAAAAGTTGCCTACATTTAATGAAGAACTCGTCTCGTGAACACCTTGCAGAATAAATCTTTCCAGGAGCACACCCTTTTAGCTGAATGACCAGCTTGCGAAATTTAGCACCCGGCAATTACTCAAAAATGTCAGAAGTGGTCCCGGAAACTTCCTTTATATATATATATATAACCAACATTTTTTAAATTTATTATGTGCAGCTGAAACTGAAGAAAACGTTTTTAAATTGAATTCACTAGAAAAAGATTTTTTGTCCATGTGGGCATTAATTGAGACCGCAGTTGCAGTGGTGAGCAGAAGAAAATTACAAAATGGGTAGATGAGAAATTGTTACTCCTTGTGTGCAGCCAACGAACTGTCGGATCAACCGCTCAAGAATGCACCGACTCTCCTGATCTGGGCACAAGGGCAGGAACACGGCAACTATGTCCACTCGCCCAAGACGGGCCTGGACGAAGGCCATGCAAGCGTGCTTGACTTTTACCGACCCGATGAGCTCAAGTACCACGGCCACAAGGACCAAAGAGGAAGTGCCGTCATCAACTTCCACGGTGAGCAATTATAATCGCACTAGGACTTCCTTTACTTGATCGCGAGAAAATCAATGTTTGCAGACTTGTTCAGGCCTATATGACAACAGTACATATGTTAAAGAGTCAGAAGTGCAGTTTCAGTTTAGCTAAGAGGAGAAAATTTCACCGTGCCGCATTTCTCTGGAGGATGCATAAAGACACTCACATATAACAGTACTGCACAAACTAGAATTAGCTGGTTGTGCGTAGATAAGAAGGAGAAAGCATGGTTTTAGTTTTTTACTACTTAGTTCCCGATACATTTTAATTTTTAAAAATGCAGACTGATATGTGGACTTGCGCTTTTATAAACAGCATTACTGTCTAACAATTTTGACTTGCAAGGGCTATATGAAATGTATATCACTGATCGAGTGCACATGTTTGGAAAGAAGTCCTCTCTCTGTGTGTAATGTAACATATAGGATGTGACGTGGCATGACATCACATAGTATGACGTGACATGGGGTAATGTTACCTGCCTGTGACATGAGAGGTGTCCCTTTCAGGAGACAATTGCGAAACTGATTTTCTTTCTTTTGTTTGATGTTTATCTGTTTTCATGCAATAATAACAACAACAATAATAATAATATTAAAGAGTAACTGCTTAGAGCTGACATCGAGCGAACACTGAGAGAGAGAGAGAAAGCGAAGAGAGGAAAGGCAGGGAGGTCAACCAGACGAACGTCCGGTTTGCTACCCTACACAAGGGGTAAGGGAAAGGGGGAATAAAAAGAGGAAAAGAGGAAGAGAGTGAGCATTGTGTGTGCAGAGAAGCACCATAACACCAAAGTCAAGTCCCATAGCTGGTGATGTGTGTTGTAGACATCTGACATAAGCCAAGGGCCAGTGGTCGTTGCGTGAATAGGAGGTTGCGGGTGAGCCATGGGGCTTACTCGAGACTTGCAAGCACTGGATTAAGAGCATCCAGTACTTGCACTGCACTTCGCGCTGACGGAGTATGCAGCTTGCTTAAGAGTATACGAAGGGTATTTACAAGGGACCGAAGCATCACAACCACTTGCCGGTCTTCTTCGGGCAATTTATCGGGAGTCGGCATTGTGGACTCTACCGCGGTGCACCGTATCCTTTGAACACTGAAGTATCGTAACAACCAGTGCTGCATCTTTATGCAGGAGAGACGCGGCGGGACCCATGCCAGGGTGAATGGCGTTACCCATCAACATGTCGGGGTGACAGCTGCACTTATACCGCCAGCTGGCTGGCTAATCCCCACACAGAAGAAGTGTCCTTCGAAATCCGGTCAAAGATTGCTGACCGGTGGACTGGACTCGGGTTTTCAGAGGACCGTCGCATGGTAAGCTAAAGCTGTAGCAGTGTAATTTTGGCCTTAGCAATGAGCAGCTGATTGCAAAAACAGGTGCAAGAAGAATGTGCTCTTTTTTGCTTCAAGCTAATGCTTTTGCTTACAAGAACAAGAAAAATGTGTCAGTGGATTCTTCAGTTGAGACAACAAAGAAAATCTTTCAAGCAAAGTCAAAGATATTCCATGTACAAATTCAGCGGAGCATGCAGTCATGAGGGCACTGCTGCAGTCGTGCCGCTTTTGCCGTCCCTATGAAAGCAATTGTACACCTATATATGCTCCCACAACAATCTATCACAAAAGCACATCACCGAAAAGTGCTTCACAGATAGCACAAAAGCCCATACTACTGCCACACCTGCACGTGTGCTTGTTATCAATGTCCTCTTGTTTCCATTTCAGCCCAACACAGATGCCGTCATTGGGTGGGTGGAAAAGAATGGCCGGTTCTTTGTCTACGACATGTAAGTGATTGCGTGTGTTTTAATATTGCAACAGAAAACAGTGCAGAAAACAGTTTTTGCATTGAAAATCAAAAACTTAAATTCTGGGGTTTTATGTGCCAAAACCAGTCTGATTATAACGCTGTTGTGGGGGACTCCGGATTAATTTTGACCACCCGGGGTACTTAACGTGCACCTAAATCTAAGTACACGAGTGTTCTTGCATTTCACCTCTATTGAAATGCAGCCGCCGTGACTAAGATCGAACCTACGAACTCGAGCTCAGCAGCGCAATGCCATAGCCACTAAGCTACCGGGGCCGGTTTCTTTTTCTATTGTACAACTGTATCATTGTTCGTGCTTTGTAGTTATCAATTTAAAAATGGATGAAAGAAGCAAATAAGCACCAATTAATTATTACACCTTATTTAGTTTAAATTATTACCAATCACAGATTGATTTCATTTCCACACAGCGAAGGTGTATAACTTACCACCTTACAAATTATTTATTTCTGCTGACATGCCAGTGAACAGCTACACTATTATAACAGCCACAGCGACTACGGCATTCTTCTGCTGGGCATTACTAGGACAACTGTTTGGTTCTCAGCCTGGTAGCCGTAACCACATTCCAGTGGGTGTGAAATGCAAAAGTGCTCAATCAATCTTGAGCCCTCGAATATGCCATCTGCACCTCTTTCATGAAGTTCAGCTGTGTCATTCTGGGGTGGTAACCTCTACAAATTATATTGTGTATTGCGTGATTCATTGCGCTTTTAATTCTGTAAGGGCTGATTTCTTAGTGACAGCACACAGCATATAAAGAATATTTGCTGCACTTTACATTTGCTACTCTATACAGTGAAACTAGAATTTGAAAGTTCTTCTTACTGAAGTGATGCTTGTTCAGCTCAAACTTCATTCACCTGCAGTCAGGCATGCAAGATGCAGTGCAGTGCATTGATTTTGAACATCGACTGCAGGTGGCTGTCCGGCTACAAGGAACCATCGAATGATGTCCGATCAGATCTGTTCAACGTGAGTGGTGAGCACGCCGACGGCATGACCACGCTGCGCTTCGCACGCAAGTTCGACACTGGCGATGCTGTGCACGACCTTGCCTTCGCTGAAGGCCGCTGCCTGCACCTAGTCTTTCCCGTTGCGGGTGGTACCTACAACAGCGTGCTACGCTAAAATCGGCCGCCATGCACAAAATCCGGCTGTCTCAAAGACGACGCTGTGCCTGCATGGATGCCGCGAGCCACCACCAAAGAGGCCTCCACCTCCCCCACCGTCCTTGCCGCCAGCGGAACAAGGACCAACTGGCAAGTCTTCTTGCAACAGCTGTACTCGTGTGTACCAGTGTGTACAATACTGTTACAGCTTGTGTAATATAGTGTGTTGCTGGCAAGCGCTGGTTGATGCAAGCCTCTGCTACAAGGAGCCTTGCACCATGGCCTCACAACACTTCATTTGATTTTATCTCAGTTACTACTAGGCCATTAAAAAAAAATTTCTTGCTGTAGAATGCTCTCTTGGTGGTGCTTTGCAACTTCTTGTCCGTAACCAAAACTTTTGACAGGGCCTACGGAGATGCCCTCATGTGCTAGTGCACCAATTTAATAACTGCATCTTTCAAAAGAATAAGAGTTTTGGACGTCCACAGAAAGGACTCATTTAATGGGAATGCTTATGTACATGCCTGACAGAAGTTAGTACCATAACAAGATGGTTGCTCATTGCTAATAGTAACAGTAAAATTTTGTAACATTAAAAAATCCGAAGGCGCACGATGCTGACCGGTGAGACTTACCTCTCGCAGGATTTGCATCTATAATTCACTGACAGTGAAATAATGATAATTCCCCCAAAATTCACCATAAGTGAAGCACTGTGACTAATAACTGCATGATTAGTGGTTATGACCAAATATTGTGTGACCAGCGGTAGTGACCAATGGTTGCTAGTGACGGTTGTGACCAATGGTTGCCGGACTCAGTGTATCAAATGATGAAAGTGACATACAGCATGGCTCACCAATGTCGCAGGTGGAGACTCAGGTGCTTGTTCAGGCTCCTGGCGCTTCCCTGATTCATGTGCTAACGATGATTGCGAGTACACAGCCAGCTGGCACTACCAGGCCTCTTCTGACCAGGTTTTCTTCACCATCACCACACGTAGCAACAAGTGGACAGGCATTGGCTTCTCTACAAACAAGGCCATGGTAGGTGCTGCAAAAGCAAAACACTTATCTCACTTTACAACCAGCATGGCTAAATTAAATTACAGCATACTTATCGCACTTTACAACCAGCATGGCTAAATTAAATTACAGCATTTAAAGACTGAAAACTGCACAATGGGTAATCATGTTCAACATGGTATCAAGGGGGGTTCGATTCCCAGCTACAATGGCCACATTCCTGTGGAAATTGATTAATCAGATGTTCATGTATGTGACTTAGGTACACATTATCCCAAGAACAGATGCTCTTTTTTTTTTAACTATCTGGGGCTCTTTGAAACATAAAATATACGAACTGATTATTAAAATTATGCAGAGTCCTCCATCAGAGCATTCCTCGCAGCCTTGAATGCAGTTTCAGACATTAAACACAATTGTGCATCAATCAATCACATCCCATTTTGAATCAATGCAAACACGCAGGACGATCGCAAAGTAGAAATGAGACAGGCACTGGTGCTGACAAGCACTTTCACCTTAAGATAGTATATACCAACTAGCCCCAACCGAAGTTTTGTTGAATCAGCAAACCTGCACAACAAAGATTACAAGTAAAAAAAGAAAAGGCAAACAAACAGGAAATTTTCCTTTTCTGTGCTATCTGTTCAATTTTGCTTGTTTCCTTCAGAGCCAGCAAATAACTATGTTGTCTTTCTTGTGTGCAGCCAAAAACAGATGCTATCCTGGGCTGGGTCGAAGAGACTGGACGGTACTTCATCATGGATGTGTGAGTGGCCATTGAATTACCAAGCTGACAGCGTCCAGTGAAAACACTCTGTCAGCTATCACTGAGAGAGATTGCAGCAACATGCATTTTGCCACAAAATATTAATGAAATTACAATGCAATATCAGTTCACAGTTGCTCACTTCAGTACAAGCTGCTTGTCAAATGTGCTGCGAGTCTCAAATATTTTATTGCTTATGCACAGGATCTATAAAACTTTCTTTTAATGTTGATAGCTCTTCATTGATCAAATGCTCATCACACTTGAGCATTCTCAATAATGTAAAGTCAGGAGTGCTGTCTCAAGCCAGAAATATCCCGGGCATATCAGAAGCAAATTGAAGTTGTCAGTGAACAGCAAAACATAGTCGCAAACATCAAGACAGTCATGAGAGGCATCAAAATAAAGCACTTTGGCAGGGTGCATGAAGTTTTAGAAGGCTGTCACCTGTACATTTTATCACACAGCAGAGAGAAGGCTGCAAATTTTTTGTCTCATTGACATTGATGCATCATGCAAGTTTTAAGTTCTGTGCCATTTTAACATATCTATTTAGATGCACAAACGACTACAGCACCTTATTTCTCTGTAATTATAATAAGAACCTATTAATGTGGCACTATGGAGCAGTGTACAACTCCTATCCCTCAAGAGATCTTGTTTTGTACTTTCCATAATTGTTTTACCACATTCTTATCATGTTTTCAGTCAAAAGCACCCCGGTGTTTTAGTTAGTATTCTATGGCATGTTAGCATGAAAGCAATGCTTGTTTTTTATTGACGACAATTGATGCACAATGTTTTGCTCACTTCAGATCAAGTACAAAGTGTCATTCTGTCATGGATCAAATGGACCAACAGCCTTTACCTATTAGTTCACTTCAGCATTTATTCATTTAGCAGTGTTCCATTCATCCAGTATACTTACCTCTACACATAAAATAGAATATAAATGCATCAATACTGTAAGGCAGTATCATCATAACAGTCGGGTGACAAAACAAAAAGTTGAAATATTCCACATTCAGAAGGCCGAGGGTACTTAATTGCGTCGCCCATTCATCAGTTGGCCTTTCGGAAATGGAGTTGTCCAAGCTTGCTGGTGAATGTGTCTTGAGTAATATTACTACTCTTCGTCCTCTTTTTTCTCGCTTGTCTGTCTTGCAGCATTGCTTCCTCTTTGGCACTTGTGTACAGCTGTACGGTTAGGCATCTGCAACTCGTGACCAACTAGCTTGCTTTATTCTGTGTTGTTTTCGCTAAATCTTCACTCGAGAGACAACAGTTGTCCATTCATTTCTGTTCATTCCATATTTGTTCCAGTGCCTAGCTTTCTATTTTGTTGATGACTGATAGTCAAAAGTGTCGCCGTGCAGTTGGATGGAGGGATACGAGCCCCCTCTGCTGGACCCAGTTCAAGATGTGGCCAACATGTCGGGACACCGGCGCGATGGCCGCACCACGCTGAGCTTTGCGCGACAGCGCTACTCCGAAGACGTTGGCTACGACCTGGACTTGGACCAATGCCTGTACATGGTGTTTCCAACTCACGGTGGCGTCTTCAACGCCGTTTCCAAGAAAATCCGAAAGCATGAGCAGAGACCCCTTGTTTCTAGCGAGCCAGTTTGCTTCACAGGCTGCCACCCACAAGGTAAGGGATCCCTTTGATGATTCAGTTGATTTAGTTTATTCTTATGAACTGCATACCCAATGCGACCTAGAAGTCATGGAAAAAGTACAATATTAGTAATTTAAGAAGCAGTAGACAGTAGAATACAGCCAGAATATTCACATTTGTCACTGAGACGTGGTGGTATTGCGGTTCCAAGTGAAGTTGCAACTAAACCAACAGACCTGAAGGGATACCTCTTGGTGACAAATAAAGTTACTCTGATTATCAGATGTGTTGTCCAGTCAGTGCTTTAATTATTATTATTAATAATTTTATTATTATTATTATTATTATTATTATTATTATTATTATTATTATTATTATTATTATTATTATTATTATAGAGCTTTACTTTTACTTTTGAATAACCGGTATAACCTGCATGTATGCAACAGTTTATAGCGCAGCATTGCAAATAAAAGGTACTTATGACAAGTTGACGGCCCCTAATTCCTCATAAATATTGGTGGGAGCTGGAGCCATTTGATGGCATCCCAAGTGTGGCTTATTCTCCTACATCCAAAACAACCAACATACTTTTTCAGGCGTGAACAGAGTGTCACACATTTATGAAAAGCTTGATTTATCTCCAATGCAAAACTATATATCCCGACATCCACAATATGACATCAAAGGTGGCCCAGTACCCCGTGTGCACTTGTAGACAGCTGCTGGAAAAAAAAAAATGCTATGCAGCAAACACACGAGACCTAATGTGCTCAGTGATTGTGAAGATGCGAGATGAAAAACACTGCAACAGGTGTTAAATCTCGAGGGATTGGTGTACAAGCACTAATCGCACACTGCGTTTGAGCAAATACGATACGTATGTGCATTCGCAATGTGTAACTTCAGTCACGGTGTTTCGCTTCCAATGGCTCTGGTACAGGTGGTACCAGACCACCGCCACGCCCATCACCAGGAGGAGGTACCAAGGCCTCATCGCCAGCAGAAGACGCAGGTGAAGGCCCGAGCATCAATCCACCGCGGTACGTACCAAAAGGCGGGCCAAGGAAGCCTTCAGCACCAACGACACTACCACCGCCAAGCCTGGAAGAGTACCACCTACGGCTGCAAGTATTGGAACCTTGGCAGGCCAGCTATGGCGTGCGTGGATCGCGGCCTTACTCGCTTCTCTCTCAGCAGCTGACTAAAGGGGTGAGTGTTCTGAATACTACAACCTTTACCACTCAATGCCTCAAGCAAACCTAGCTTTTTGTACTTATACTGATCCGCGTTTGGGTCCCAATTGATGATACTGTCTTCGCTGTTTGGTGTTCACCGGGAGGGGGGGGCTGTCTTTTGAAAGTCATCTTACACTGTTAGCCAATTCTTTCTGGGGTTTTTACGTGCCAAAATCAGTTCTGATTATGAGGCACGCCGTAGTGGAGGGCTCCGGATTAATTTCGACCAGCTGGGGTTCTTTAACGTGCACTACAACGCAAGCACATGGGCGTTTTTGCATTTCGCCTCCATCGAAATGCGGCCGCTGCTGCCGGGATTCGATCCCGCGATCTCGTGCTCAGCAGCGCAACGCCTTGGCTGACTAAGCCACCGCAGCGGGTCACTGTTAGCCAACAACATTAAGAGTGTTAGAGGCACGGGTGCATGATTTTTTTTTATAATTGTAGGAAGAGCCATTTATCTTTCATGCTGGAGATACATTCATCCGCACACTTAATCGATCCAGTGAGCAAGCTGCTTTCATGCAGCAAATGCTAGCTCTGGGGAGCAGACGTTAATGTTCCTTAAAGTTGAGTGAGTTGGTTATAGTTAACTTGATAATACTATTTGCGCCCATCTGTTTTTGTTTTTTTTTAATGTGACATGCTGTCTTCTTATTATGCTATTATGCATAAAGTAATCAGTGATGTCTCTGGGAGGTCGCACTGAATACAGCTAACATGTGCAAAAGAAACAAAAGACACAGTCACATGTTTGATGGTATTGCTACAAGTGAAATAAGGACGCAGTAGCAGTAATTTTGTCTATTGAAAGTTTGCAGTGTACATACAGCAGTACGAACATGTCAGTGAAAAAACATGGAGTGCACTTATGACTGCCTTACACACCTTTTCTTGCCACAATCAGTGATGTTCGGGCAGCAGCCACGCTTACTCTGTTATGTAATGAAGGATGTCTGGTAACATGTTCCTGATGGCGACTCCTGGTGACTAAATCAAAAACAGAAGAATGTCTTCACCACACTGTAGCATGACACTGCTGATTTTATACGTAAGGTTCCGTGTTTTCGGTATATATTGATAAGCACTGAAAATCAACCCCCCAGGCACATTTTTCTGAATTGGTGAAAACCGTAAAACCCCAAATTTGAGCTATGCAAGCTGTCAACCCAGCCACAAAGGAAGCAGGACCTAACGAGAGCCGAAAACGACTTCAGTGGATTGTTTTCGCCTGTTGTGAGCTCTGCAGACCTACCATCTTTGAAAGAGGAACTCTTAGAATGTTCACTGCATAAATTTTCATCTGCAGTTTGCCTTGGCAGTTTCTGGAGAGCACATAGCAAAGAAAGGGCGATCTTGTCAAAAGCTTCCCTTGATTTTCTTGCCATCCCGTGTCAAGAACAAACATAGAATATGGGTTTTCTGGCCTGCATTTGCTGAGCCGCAAGGAGCATGTTCTGATGGCTGACAATGCACAGCCTCTCGCATGATTAACTATATCGCGTGAAAACACTATAATATGGCCGTACGTCGTCCTGAACGGAATATCGCATTAGACGACTCTTGCACAGGAGAGTGCTTAGTGCAGTTGAGAGTACTTCTGCCGGTCTTGCTGATTATCGCCGCATTAAGGTGCCGCTTTTAGCTATATCACTCGCGCGATATAGCTAAAGATGCGGGAAGCTGTACATGTCCATTTTTTTCCTATAAGCTTAAGTATTAATTTTATGCTCCTGAAAGTTTCGCATTGTAGTTGTTATACTCGGCGGTGCATTATATCGGTTGGTTATACTCGGTTGGTGCAATAATGAATTGTGTAAAGTGTATGGTATGTGTTGAATAGAGATATGAGTAATGTCAGTTGCGTTATATTTTCTCCCTAATTATACACTCGCTTTACAAAACAAGCCCCGATGGACACCAATATCTCTTCAGCATTCAAATTAGACACCGATTCGAAAAGAACAAAATTAACTCCAATATGTTACCTCCGAATTTGAAGAAAAAGAAACACCAGAAACACAGAACCCTATGTGCAAGGCATAATGTTCTTGTGCACTTTTCCTTAAACGTACCTTTTAAATTTTGCTTCACCCATATTCCCACAGGTTTCAGAACCGCACTCTGTTTCGATATGATACAGATTTTAAACGTGAGTCGCTATTGGAAATTCGGGTGCACACACCCCCTAATTTGCACACAAAGGTAAAATGGCAGTGATGTCAATGTCTATTGTTTAGCAAATAGACTAATAAACCGACGCAGTAGCTTAGTGGCTATGGTTCTGCGCTGCTGAGGATTCGATCCCAGCCATGGCAGTCACATTTCGGCAGAGCCGAAATGCATGCAAAGATGCTTGTGTACCTTGGATTTAGGTGCACATTAATAACCCCAGGTGGTCAAAATTAATATGGAGTCCCCCACTGCAGCATGCTCCATAATCCGATGGTGGTTTTGGCATGTAAAACTACATAATTTCAATTTTAAATAGATGAAAATACTATCCACAAACTTTATCATTAATGCGGCATCATAATGTCATAGAACAATTCTGCAGATTTTGTCACACTAGAGTGCCTTCTTTTTGTTGAATCACTAAGAATATGTTATTTTATATTTTTAGGAACATTCTTATTAAAAAGTCATTTGAGAACTTTTGAGCTCTTTTCTTAAGTCACGGTTAAGATCTTCCTGCGATTTGAGAGAATGCCAAAAATGTATTCATGGTATGATTTGGTGTGCCAAAAATGCATTCATGAAATGAATGCACCGCAAAGGACTAAGGGGAGTGGATTCAATATGTTCAAAACTATGCCAAACTTAATTTTCATTAACAGAATGTGACACTTTATTTGTTTCAGCTGGAATCTGCCCTGAACGAAGTGTCCGAGAAGCACCAGATCAAGCTTAAACGCCTTGTAAGGTAAGTTTTTCAACAGGACAAGATGAAAGTGACATAAAAAAATAGTTTGCACTTACGATACTCTGAATAGGGTCTCATGAATTTGGTGAACAAATATGTTTTAATTTTTACACAGTGTCCACATTTACCTTTCGTAGCACTGTCTCGCACCAATGTGCAAAACGGACAAGGCTACGGCTGCATTGTAAGTGGGGATATTACACACCCTACAAGAGTGATCAAGCATATCTATATTAAGAAAAGATAGCCTAGACACATAGCATACTTAATATATCAAGTCATATCTTCAAGACATTTAGTGAAATAAGCGAAGGTAAGCCACATCTATTTGAATGCAGTTGTAAGGCTGTTTAGAAAAATGCAGCACTTTTGGAGCTTCACAGATAAACGAAGCTTGCCTCAATGCAAGGCTCAGGTTCTTTCATCATTATCAGCCTATTTTACTTCATACTTCAACTGCTGGACAAAATTACCTCACAGAGATGTCAAATGACCCTGTCTGCATCAACCAAACCCATACTATGTCTGCAAGATTTGATTTGATTTGGTTTATTGATTTCCATTTACACACACACGTATAGAGGAGCGGTAAATGGCGGTGGATGAGGGGAAAAAGCAGCACAGACACTGCTTGAGGTAATCTCACCCCCTTAGGTACAATATGGCTGCATGGGTTAACACATCAAGCACCACATATATTGTATTTGTAATCACATTACTACATCTAATCCTGTACAACCCTATGTTCCCCATCTTTTCAAGCCCATTCTGCTACTTTGTAGACATCCAGTTATCTGTTCTATGTATAATCAGATCTGCCCAACCTTGCCTTTTCCTCTGAACCTCAAGTACGATATTGTGTGCTCCCATTTGAACTCGGTCACATGAATGGGAAAATTGTCATTTTCCTACCTTTAAATCACATTCCCTTTCATTGTACGTTGCGCAGTTAGCTTGCTTTCAACTTTCTTCATTATCCCCAAAGTTTCAATCCCACAAAGACACTTGCAAATTTGGGTTTTGTAGTTAATGCAGAAAGTTGAGCTAGTTGCAAACTTGACGTTATTGAATACATCAAGCATGTCTAAGAAAGACAACAAAGAAGACAGAAGGAATGCTTGACAGGACAGGAGACATCCGGGTTCCTCTTGTCCTGTCATCCCCTTCCCCTATTTTAAATGTGCTGGAAAGATTCAATAATGTCAGGTTTAGTAGCTCTCACACCTGGGCTAAACAAAGCACTAGTCAGTGGCAGCTTTAGGTCAATGTAAGCAGCAGCTTAAACCCCTGGTCATTGAATAACGAAGCGCAGAAGCATGAAGTCGCGTCATCCAAGGCGACATGGAGGAGCATAAGAACATTTGAAGTATGTCTCACACACTGCATTCTTTCTACAGGGAACCTGACGGTGTGGTAGCCGAGATGCAGCTGCTGTTGCCAACAAACCGCGATGCCCAGGCAGTAGAGGAGAGCCTGCGCACTGCTCTCTCGCCAGGACAGCTTCTTGGCGGGTTGCGTGTAAACCCGGCCTCCCTTCAGCTGCACGTGGGTGATGCACCAGAGTCGCGCGTGCGCCAGTCTTCCCTGCCAGGCAAGTTTATGACACAAGATTCTTATACTTTAACTACTACTCACTAGGTGCACGCACGACATGGCACTCGGAGTGTGCAATGGGTGTAGACAAAGAAGCATGGATCTGAGCTGCGAATGGTGTTGCTACGTCAAGCCTCCTGTGGTGACAAAATTCAGTTGTTGTGCAAAAGTAGTGCTTAATGGCACTATGACTGACAGCTGTTGTCAGAATGACTACAACCTTGTAACACACAGCACAGCACATTATTTATTACCATGACGTGTGCATACATACACATTGCATGTGCACGTGCGCAGGCAGCTACATCCAATGCAGGCATGAATCACTGTCACGTTGCACTAAAACACTGTATTGTAAGCTCACAGGCACAGTTGCACTATGCTTCTTAACTTTTCATGAGACTTTTATCCCTTTTTTTTTCTGTGTCATCAAAACTCATCACTCGCATCACATTCGTTGGCATGTTATATCCGTGCAAACACAGCAACTAATAGAACCTCAGTTGCTCTTTTGAAAACAACCAATTAATGCCACAGTGAGTGCAAGACTTTGCAGCGGCAGGTTAAATTGGCAGGCTTGCGCAGTGCCACATATCTGGACTGGAGTGAAAGGGCTAAGTTGGTTTCCATACACAGTTCCCATATGCCGTGAAGTATAAAACATGATTCAATGTACCAATGCTTGATTGTGAGAAGAATATGCCTCTCTCTCTCTCTCTTTCTCTGTTTTTTTTTTTTTTTTTAACCAGGTTCTGAATCATCAGGTGAAGAGTCGTCCAGCGAACAGATCAAGCTGTACGCCATCGTCGGCGCTGTTGCTGCTCTTGTTTTCCTGCTGCTAGTGCAAGCAGCTTCTATGGCCTGCCGAAGGAAACTGCGTACCCAGCCACCTGCTCCCAACAGGGTAAGCATTGTGAACATAAACTACCATAGTGCCACCGCAGAAAAATGGCAAGACTAAAGATTGGTAACACTAAGATGGTAAGAAGTGCGACTGCCAAGTGATGTAAGATGGTGTGGTGGTAAAATCAAACTGAAATTTTATTTCCTTTCCTTTCAAAGAAAGAGGAAGCCAGGAATGGAAGGCGTATAGGCCTGATAAGGTCATGGCTTCCTTTGTAATAAATACAGCTGATATAGTGGCAGTAATAAAACCAAGATAGTAAAAATTTACAGTGAACAACTCATAAGCTATATTTTGGCACTAATTATAATCAGTAAAATGCATGTCATACTAAACACAATGGAATACGCATAATATATATTACGTGAGGTGAAAAATTACAACATAATGCAAGGATTTATAAAAATTGTAGGTCGTAAACATAAGAGTGAAAAAAGCTGCTGAAAACAAATACACCCATAATCATCAAATACAAAGATTATATCTTTATGACAGCCTGAAGGGCTCAAACACATGCACATGTAATGTACATCGAATAAAAATAGGAGACCAACAAACAGAATGTCTTGTCTGTCTCCTATTTTCCTTCACTGTACATTATATGTGCACATGCTTGTGCCCTTCAGGCTGTCATTAAGATGTACCAACTAACCCAGCAACAAGTCCTCTTAGACAAAGGTATAACCTGTGCTATGGCCATTGAAGGTCCCTTTGACTTTACTTTTATTTAATGGCTAAAACAGTTACAAACAGCAGCCACAACGCAGCTATATTGTGCTATGTATAAGCACATGAAGTGATTTATAATTTGTTTGCTTACTTTTCACTGACAAAATACGGAATTCCATTTGCTGTGAATGGACAAACATGATTCAGTGTTCCTTCCAAGACCCTCTATACTGAGGCTGTCGCACCTAACAAAGTCTGCATTCCTAATGGCCGCGCAGGAAAAGTTGCTGACAAGCTCCCACTGGAAGGACTACTCAACCACCGCCAGCAGCAACTACAGCTACGAGAACTTCGCCTTGCGGCCCGATGAAGACCTGGGTCCACCAGCAGGTGCACCCCGTGCCGCCAGTGTCACCTACGACCGCGGGCCCGCCCGTGCGCCGCCTCCCGCGACCAACCCATATGCCACAGCCCAGAGGCGGCAGCCGCAGGAGATGAATCCAGATTTCTACTTCATGCCGCACCAGCGTCGCTACTCCGGGGAGGTTGTGCGAGTGTTTGTGGACTACAGCAACCCTGAGTACACTGGGGCACCTAAGTGAATGCATGAGTTTGTGGCAGAAACTGAAAGGGCCACAGCGAACTGTTCAGTGAACTTGCAGTGCTGCAGTCGTGAAGCGCCCAAATCAAGACACACCTGCAGGTCCATCAGGTGTGCTGCTGTTCATGTGTGATTTGACATGTTGGCAATGGCTTGACACGTTCAAAGCTCCAGCATCTGTGTCGCAGTCGCCAGAAAGCCACGGACTACTGAATGACTCATTTATGTCGACTTCAGAGTGCTGCCTCCTTGAGGTGCTCATGCCAAGGTATGCCCGCGGGTCCATCGGGCATGCCTGCACTGCCGTGCGGTTTGACATTTGCATTTGCTCAAAGATCCTTCAGCATCTGCGTCGTTGTAGTGGCAAAGCCATGAGCCATTGAACTACTCACGCACACACACTGTATACCTGCAGGTCAATCAGGTGTGGTGTGGCTTTTTGTTGCCCTTTGTCAGACACACTTCTGAACTTCATGAAATGTTCACGTTGTCACTGCTGCATGCCGGTATGTTCGGGAGGCACTGCGTTACTTACCACCAAGAAGCAGCAATGCCGGCCGCTTGTGTATGCCAACACCTGGTGCACTAAAAAATGTACCTGCAACGCACTTAACCCTGTCACCATCAGCTTGTCCCCTTTGTTGGGCAGGGAATATTTCAGGATTCACAAACTGCTGGCAACTTCAAACAGTGAAAAAAGTGCAGGTATTGTGAACAAGTGTGGTGAGGCAGTGTTTTCTGATGTACTTGCACTTCCTGGCTCATGGAGTCAATGTCAGAATGGCATGATATACAAGTATATCAAATATGCTTGCGCTATCACGTGCATGCAAAGAGGAAGCACTCGTTTTGTGTGAGTGTGTGCGTGTGGCTGTGTGATCCGCTATCACACTTAACTGCACCATAGGCTACCGCCTGGAGAAGCACGTTCCATGGAAGGCTGCGGCAAGACCCTGCAAACTGTAATGCAGTTTACCGTCCATGGTACCACCCCTGCTACCTGGAGGTAATCAGAGGGTTCTAAACTCAAACTACAGTCGGTGCATAAAGCGATAGCCCTAAGCACAATGCCTGAAAGCAGGTATCAAACAAACAAAATAAGTACGCACACGTTAGCTTAGCACATTAAAACTCATTGTATGTGCCAAGAGCAACTGTTGCAAGGCTCCACTACGCCTCACAACTGCCAAAAGAGCCAAGCACTGATGAGCTGGGCTCTACAACGACTATGTCTCAGGCTATGCTATGCTTCACAACTGCCCTCACAGCCAAGCACTTTTGAGTGAGGCATTGCATCTTAAGCATGTGTGCCACATACATACTCTAAGCAATCATGCCAAACGTCAGTATAGGAGCGTGGTTAAGAGGTCAGCTGGTGGCCTCAGGAATGTCTGAAAAAGAAAAGCTAGAGAAAGCAAAGTGGTAAGCTACATGCTGAAGAATCGTAGTGTAGCTTCTAGATGGCATAGAAGGTAACTGGTAGAGAACAGCCTGTCTTTCCTAGCACTGTGTGAGTGTGACCTAATGTAGTCATCACGATTGTGGACCCATCCTGGTATCTCTGTTTTTACGAGGTATTTCGTGCTCACTTGCTTCCAGAGGTATACTTGTTCTTATAAGGTCACGGATTGTGCTTCACAGACTGTGAAGGTATAAAGAATAGGCTGTCAGGTAAGGGTGGTTCCATTCAGCAGGTTATAGTGAAGTCGTAAAGAGTTTGTAAATAGTGGCGTACAAGAATGCACGGCAGACGTGCAGCTAGGCATCTTGTTGTGATATATTGAGCACTCGACGAGAAATTAAATAGCGAAGTCCACTTACCCAATAGTATAGACATGTTAGTTCCTCTCTACTAATCCTTTTTAGATAGTGCACGACAGGGAGTCCAATTATAGTGATCAAATTGTTTGAGCAGACTGAAGTGCATCACATGCAGCAGACAGGAAAGCATACAGGTGCAGGATCATCAGGTAAAATTAACCAAAGTGTACATGAGTCTTTGGAACACTGACACACACTGCACGTAACGTGGCCACACTAAGTTTCACAGCCACTTGGAGAGCAGCTGTGTTGTTTCATTTATGATAGTTTCGACAAAACGGGAATTCTCACTTTTAAAGCAAACTTGGCAATAATTGGTCAGGTGTGAAAAAGAGCAATTGTAGATATCACACAAGGAAATATTTAGTAAAGCAATTCTGGTACATTAACATGCCTTGATTTATATGCTGAACAAGTTGAAGACAACTCTTAATCGCTGTCAAAGCATGTCTGTGCAAAATGGTATTGGTGCAACAGGCTTGTTGAAACAAATAAAGGTGTCAAAGCAACATCCTTGTCTTAGTGTTTTTGAATGTGTCGCCTCATCAGTACACATGTCGCAATGCACAAGCCAACCCAACAATTGGTGCCAGCAACTAAAACGTCAAGGCGAATTTGTTTGTATACTTGAAGCTTCTTAACACCTGCTTTGTTACAGAACACCTTAACAGAGAAGAGATCATGCTCGGTGATGTTACAATGACCAAGCCAACTTTTCTTTTTTCTTTTTCTTTTTTTTCTGGGGGGGGGTGATGTTGCAATGTTGGCCAACATGTCCTTTTCTTTCTTTCTTTTTTTTTCCTTTTTTTTTTGGAGGGGGGGGGGGGGGTTGGGGGCTGTGGTGTCATTTATAACACTCTCAATTGTAAGCACTGGTGGTCAAGATAAGGATCGTGGTACTCAGCTATTGAGAATATATTGGCTGGAATTACAGTATGCCTACCGTGAATATAAGTGACAGGAAGAGCACAGGAAAGAAATGAGAAACCCGCAAAGTCATATACCAGTATCGCAAGGGCACTTTCGATGGCGATTAGGTCCGATCGGGATCGAATTTCTCGATCGCGATCCTTACCTCCTCTGCGCCAACTGCCTAAGGGAGCAAATTGTTAGCGAGAAGTTCGATCTCCTCATCAGGCTCAATCGCGAGCTCCCCTGGTGACCGGGTATTACTATCCTTTCATATCCCATGGCTCATACAACTATGTGGCATTGGAATTAAATGTCATTATGTTATGCATACGGCAACTTACGCGTGTTCAACACTTCTGCATGTTTTGTAGAATCGCTCGCACTGTGAAATACGTTCTTCGTCAGTGACGACAGGTTCCGATCTAAACTATATTAGTTTTCGTTTTAAGATAAGGTGCCAAGTTGCGTTGCTCGATATCTCTAGTTTCACATTTAGCGCGCGATGCTGCGATCTCGGCCATTTAAAAGAAAGCCGCTGTTGTTACCTGACACAGATGTAGCTGGCCCGACGACGAAGGCTCGACAATGACTACAATCGACAGAATGAAGAACTCAGCAGACAAATGCGACTTTGCAGTACCACTGATGAAAAAGCGGCGAAGCTGACAATTTCCCGTGTTTCCCGCCAAATGGTTCCAATGGCTGCCACTGTAGCGCCACTATGCAATCCCAGTACGCATTGCGGGTGTGCGCATTGCAGACGACGCCAACGACGCTCTAGCGCAAATTTTTCGGTTACGATTGTTTTCTGAGAACAGCGAAGGAGAAAACTTTCATTTGGCTACCGGCAAGCGCTGTAATGAACGGCCAGAAGTGAGCACTTCTCTGGAAGGAGGGTTGCCATTTTATATCGCTCTCTCGCAGCATGAGTTCTTTAATATATGCCGCGGGGGCACGGTTCACTGCATTTAAGGAAACATTTTCCAGTATCAAGGAAGGTATGTACTCGCAATTCTATTTGAAGCAAAGGAACGAAGATGGACCGGAGAAGACAGCATAAAATGTGCTGTCTTTCCTATGCAAGGTAATTAAGCATATTTATATAATGCAAGCAGATATAATGCAACGGAATACTATGCTGGTTTTCTGTAAACAAAACACCTAACCCACAGACACGAGCGCGGACGCACCCTTTTATGTGTGTTGACGCAGTCGTACGCGAACGCGAAAAAAAATCAACAAAACAAACAAAACCGCAGACATGTTAAATGTTGCGGTGTTTCAAGAGCTTTTAGATGGCGAGCGGGCGCGTCGCGATATCTCGTGGCGGCCGCAGAATCTACGGAGCGCATGAATTTCAATTCCGAAACTTTGTGGGTATAAAGTTATAAACTTTTGACGCGAAAGGCGCACTTTCCAAAGGGGTGCTTTAGATTTCCAATTCCGGAACTTTATGGGTTCCATGTTCTTATAAACATGTGCGCACTGGAGCCCTAGCTCATGTCCAAGCCGTTTAAGAAATGGAAGCACACGCTCCAAATCTTCCACAAAGACGAAAATACTAAATATCACTGTGACTGTCAGCTGGCAGCTGGTAATTTTCTCCAAACATTTTCAGGAAGCGCGCCCAATGTGATCGATCAGCTGGACCAGGGCAGGCAAAGTAAAATAAGAGAAAACAGAAGATCTTTTTCTCAGGCGTCAAGGTGTGGCTCTCCGTGGCCATACGGACAGTGGTCCTATTGACTTAAGCAAAGCCCCCGCTGAAAATACTGTTATTTTCAGAGCGCTTCTTCGCATGCGAGCTGATTGTGCAGATACAGATCTGAAGAACCATTTGAAAAGTTGTCCCAGTAATGCCTCGTATTTAAGCCCAAATGTACGAAACCAAATTATAGAAATTTGTGGTGAAATTATCAAAGAAAGCCTAGTTGTAAAAGTAAACGCTGCAGGCTGGTTCTCTGTACTTGCTGACGAAGCGACGGATATTGCTGGAATCGAACAGCTTACTGTTTGTGCAAGGTAACTAAACAAGGATGCCAACGACATCGAAGAAGTGTTTTTAGATTTTGTGCCAATTCAGGACCAAAGTGGCAGGGCCCTCACCGAAGCCATTATAAAATTTCTGCTAGACCTTGGAATTAACATGCATCATCTTGGTGGCCAAGGTTATGATGGTGCCAGCTCGATGGCTGGTAAAACGAATGGTGTGCAATCTGCCGTTCGCGAGAAATATCCAGCCGCACTATACACACAGATTGCGCCAGCCACTCCCTCAACCTAGTTCTCTGTGCGGCGTGCTCCATCACAGATATCCGAAACTGTTTTGGAACGCTGAAAACAACACCGCACATTTTCCGCAAATCTCCTAACCGCTCACACGTTTTACGAGAAATGATAAGTTTGATGTGTCCTGAGTGGAAGCGTGCGAAGGTGAACCGAAGATGGTGGCTCGATATCGCACGCGCAAGGGAGGAAGGCGGGGAGGAAGCGCACCCTCTTCCATCACGCGCAAGGCACAAGGCGGGGGGGTTCTAAGCGGCCGCGCGGGCCCTATCTTGAAAGCGATCTGCGACGGGTGCAGAATCTAGGTGCGCTGATAGCTTCGTGTGCGCTGTGTTCTTACCGCTTAGTTCGCGTTGAAGCGAGAGGTCACACGAAGGTCAATTCGCTCGCCGCTGCCGCCGCTCTTCCTCACCCCAGCGTTTTGACAGCGAGTATCCGTGGTCAACGAGTAAGATGTGGCCATGCTTGCCTGTCCACGTGTGACGCCATCCTTGTTAATTTAGTTAGAAATAGAATGTTTGCAAGATTATTCGGCCGATAAAACAACTATCCTTACTTCGTATAGATGTCTAATAATTTGCTATCGCAAGGGATGCATCGCCTTTCGGGCGAAACCAACTTTTTTTTTTTTTTCATGGGCGCCGCCAAATTGCGTACGCAGTGGCGCCCATGAAGAAGCGTTGTGACCCAGCATTGTGAAAGCGCGCGTGTTTAGTTGGCAAGCGACCATTTACTGTAATTTGGTTACCCATAAATAAAGAGACAGGAAGAGAGCGGTGTGGATCACCGAGTAAACTGGGATAGCCGATATTCTAAATGACATTAAGAGAAAAATAAATGGAGCTGGGCAGGCCATGTAATGCGTAGGATGGATAACAGGTGGACCATTAGAGTTACAGAATGGTTGCCAAGAAAAGGGAAGCGCCGAGGACGGCAGAAAACTAGGTGGTGTGATGAAGTTAGGAAATTTGCAGGTGCAAGTTGGAATCAGCTAGCGCAAGACAGGGGTAAGTGGAGATCACAGGGAGAGGACTTCGTCCTGCAGTGGACATGAATAGGCTGCTGCTGCTGCTGCTGATGATGATGATGATGAAATAAAGAGGGAGAGAGAGAAACTTTATTTAAGCGATTACGAGTCCAAGCCATCGACAGCGCTCACGTTCCCAGCGAGCGGCGGAGAGGTCACGTGGTGTCGCGGAGTCACGCAGGTGGAGCGGTCCAACACTCCCAGGAGTTTAGATAGAAAGGTAGGAGTCTGAAACGGTTAATCAGGTGCGGACATGAGAGGGCTGGGGGACAAGTCCAATACGCATGAAGAGCATTGGGATATATATTGCCCACATATCTAGCAGGCATATTTGGTTATATGTGACGTTGAGTGGCGTAATTCGCAAGCGTCAACAGTAAATTCAACATCAGCGATGTCAACATCACTGATGTATAAGTGATGCTTCTGCGCGTAAATGGCAATAATAGGTAGATTGGAGGGTGTTCCGGAAATGTCGAGCCTCTTCGAGTCGTGCACGTCCATGTTTTCGGTGCATGACTCGGATCGTAAGCGAAGCTCTGGTGACCGCACAGGGGCGCTTGGTTCCCATGAAGCAACGAGCCTTATTTCATGTAATATTTTAATGACTTGCCATCGCTGCCATTACTTCGCCTCCCAAAGTAAATTGCGACCTTATTGTACTATGTCCGAAAAAAAATTATTTGATTATGAGTAATTATATGATCGATAATTACACATGAGTATTCTGTCCGATTGATCACGATGCTCTCCTAACGTTTGCTGATTTTGCTCCGAAGAAGCCATCGAGGTAATTCTAGAGCTCTTTTTAATTGTTGATTGATACTTCGGGGAATGCATTTGACAGAGACAGGAACAGCTGGTATTCTGAAAGGGGAGATTTGGTGAATTGGTCGGATCGACGTAGCATTTTCAATGCCGTTCAAGTCCTCTGTGGCCAATTAGGTCCTTTTGACAAGTTAGGTAATACGCTATCATCATCGTCGTAGTCATCATCATCATTAGCAAATTTTTATGTCCACTGTAGGACGAAGGCCTCTCCCAGCGATCTCCAATTACACCTGTATTTCGCTAGCCGATTCCAACTTGCGCCTGACAAATTTCCGAATTTCAGCGCCCCACCTAATTTTCCGCCGTCCTCGACTGCGCTTCCCTTCCCTGGCGCTATCATACGGGTCTTTAAAGAGTCAACACCTTGGGTTTGTAGCAACTGAAGCAGCACGGTTCCTTTGCTTACAATTAGGGGTGTGCGCATATTCGAAATTTCGAATCCGAATTTAATTGTTCTCGTTATTCGATTCGAGAATTCGATCACTATTCGACGTTGTCGAATATTCGTTTCGTTCGATTACTAAGGGACAGAAAGAGTTTATTTTTTTAAATCCGCAGGAGGAAAGGCTGATGCAAGCGGAAAGCCATTCCGAATGATTCTGCTGCAGGAGAACCGCGGTTGTTGCGCAGGCGCACGAGTCCCCAGTCTTTAAACACGCATGTGTCGCCCTTATAGGCAGCCTACGAATCTATTTATTACTTGGACACTGTCGCCGTGCATTGTAAAGAGATAAAGGGATACAAGCTTTAATGATATGCTGAAGATGTTATAGCCTGGCTGCTCGCCTGCCATATTACGCCGGGTGCTGGGTGGTGGTTATAATAGATACAGTGATAAACACTTAATGCATTTCAATATGTGTCGTGCTTCTATGTGCATGTACACCTGTCAACATTGTTTCCTGGACAAGCATCATACATAACCCGCCGTGGTTGCTCAGTGGTTATGGTGTTGGGCTGTCAACATTGTTTCCTAGACAAGCATCATACATCGTCCATATCCTCGAGCCACAGACTCCAAACTACTACAGGCGACGTGGCTAGCTGTGCCTCGTGCCATCCACTACACTGTTGCTACTTTGCCAACCAATTAAAGTTTCTCCTCATTAATATTGGAACAATGAGTTGGATCCGCAAGCTCTGTCTACCTCTTATATTTTGTTCCTGTAGTTATCCGTGCGTTCCCAACGCCGATTCTTGGTTCACTCTCCAATGTGGTGGGGTATGTGAGATGTTCAAGTATCATCGCCATCGCCATCGTCGTAACTCGCGCTGGCACGCGGTTCAACGGGAGCGTGCGCACCAGCTCGCCCCGAACGCCGCCGAAAGCGGATCACACGACGACTAGCTGCATGCAGCACTACGCGACCAGTTGCCGAGCAATTCGGGTGAGTGGTGTTTCCCCCCCCCCTTTTTTTTTTTTAATTTGGCTACGCGTACACGCCATTGCAGCGAAGATGGGTATTGCCGATTCAGAGCCTGAACGTCCAACCGAGACGGAATGCCAAATGAGCCTGGCGGCCCTATATAGTCCAGGATCGGTGAACATTCCGTCTCGCTGGACCATTCAGGCAGAAAGTGCGTATCGCTCACTGTAGAGCACCATTAACGCGGAGAAGCATCTTCGGTCTCATGATTTGACCTAGGCAGCGTGTGGCTTTAAACTTGATTGCTTACCTTCGGGTCGTTGGCGTGTTTGACAAGCTCTAAAAAAATGTTTTATACACGTTAGAATGACCAAACTTCGTCTTTATATCGCATCTCAAGGAAGCAGCCATGTCTACTTCTTTTGTTTGTTATGTTCTTTCTTCTTTCCTCTGTCTTTTTCTTCCGACCTCTCTCTCCTAGGACCTTTCAATCGCCCATCCCCTTCCCAAGGCAGAATGTAGCACGTAGGCCGCTGTGCAAACGCAGGCCAAAATCTCTGCGATCCAATAGAGTTGCCTCTCCCTCCCTCACTTCAACGCTGATTATTTCTCTCGTGGCATCGGCTCTAGGCTTAAATTCAGCAGGTTGTTTGCTCTGCCACGTGTTATTTCTTTTGTGACACAAAGGAATGCTGAGCAAATTTACTTATTTGGTTTCTCTTTTCTGAGTCCCACTGTCAAGTATTCGATGTCGTTTTTTCTTATTTCATTTATCTTATTTTAAGTTCCTTTTGTATTTCGCATGGTAGAGCGACTGCTGAAAACCGCTAGTTTATTACTCCTATATATTTCAATGCGCAATCATTATGTGCCCCATTACGCAAAAATTCGTCGTAGTCGGCGTGACCGAAATATGGTACCAAAAATGGCCGACGGCGCAAAGAGTAAAGCACGTCAAAAAAAAAAAAAATGCGCGGATTGACGTCAAATTTCTCAGGGAGGTTCCTGCAAACAAATTAAGTTAATGGCCTTGAAAAGAAAATTTTTTTGGTACATTTCTTTCTTGGAGGGAATCGAACCCGGGCCTCCGGGATGCAAGACGAGCACGCTTTCCAGACGCCACGGCGGCTCCATGGTTCTGGCTGACTAACGGTGTGCCTAGAGCGTGCGTCATTGCACAAGTCACGCCGCAGCCATCTGGTATAACTAAAGGTGTGGTCTAGTGCATGCGTCACTGGGCACGTGACGGCGCAGCCAATGGGGAGGCGTCACGTCGTGAGAGTGTAAAATGAGCGCGTTCGTGACGTTCCGAGGCATACAAACGGTACAATGCTTTCGCATTCCCACATGTAAGCAGTCTTAAGTTTTTCTGCCGATTTTTAAAAATCTTTCTCTAGAAAGTTCCTTAAATGCGAAGCATTTGCGAAATGCGAAAATGCGAAAACGTGGGCCCGATTCGATGGTGCAACATGAAAAGCCGCCGGACATAGTGTATAGACAAACACCGGATATAGTGCGAATTAAGGCGGATCGCGGCGGTAGGCTATGCACGTGAGCGCAGACGTTGAGCTCCGACACCAGGATGCCGTCGCTGACATGCTGTCGACGTCATTCCGTCATTTTATTGCCTTCGTGATATTGTGAGAATTATTTCAGTTGTCATGTCGTCATCTTTCCGCCGTTTCATCATCGCGCCCTCTTCCAGCCGTCGTCGTACAAGTCGTCATCATTACACCATCTTCATGTCATCGTGGTCGTTTCATCGTCGTAATTTTGTCGTAGCGATTACGCAATCGTCAACCCATTATTCGACACACCTTTGTCCTCACTACAGCGTCATCATGAAATGATGACGCTGTGTCTCATGATTGATTATCATGATGATAATCTAGATGATTATCGGAGTCACGTGAAACATGACATAGATAATCATCTAGGATGGTTAAGTTGGCGGTATGTCTATGTCTCCGTACGTAGCTAACCTCTTTCGCGCCAATTTGGGTGACTGGATAGTCCATGCATGCTTTAATGGTTCGCTCACACTGGGACATTCGGTGTCTGGAGCGGTGCGGCATCTGCGACCGCCGAAATGCCGCGTCGTTCACATTGCTCGTCATCAGCACCGCCGAAGCTGCTGCCAGCTCTAGAAATAATGCGAAAGTAGAGAGTGCGACATTTTACAAGCGCGATTGCCCAGAATGCACTATAACGTATACGCCTATACGTCGACGGTTGGGCGCTTTTATTTTTTCGCCCTAAGTTTGTCCTTCTCGAAATTACTTGTGCCTGACGTGGCGCTTCTCCGTACTTCTTGTGTCTGACGTGGCGCTGAGTTCACCCGCTCGCGTTCTGATGTGTCCGCGGCGGGGGACACCGATCGGTTTGCGAACTGATCGGTGCGGACAGAGCCTTTCTGGCGGGATTCGCCGCCGCCAAATTGCATTCCGCGCCGCTCTGTAGAACTCTAGACGCCGAACGTCTTAGTGTGAACGAGCCTTCATGGGTATATCATCCGGCTACTGTGCAGAGTCATCCGGACTCGAAACAAACCGACTTACCAACTTGGGTCACTGGGTGCGTGCTGCTCTTCAATGACAAGAAAGAAAAAATGGAAAAATTTAAAATATCTGCAGTGCTGGGCGGAATCGAACCCGCGACATATTACGACAATCTTGTCTCAAATAGATATTCATACACGTGCCACGCGCGAACTTCGCGGCGGCGGCGCTGGATGGCGCCGTGTGTGGGGGAACAAACAAGCCGGCACAATAGTTGAGCAGCTGCTTCCAGGTTTATTTTATGCGGAAGATGTTGTGTAGCTTGCTAACGAGCAAAATGATATGCAACGCTTGGCTGATATCTGTGGAGAATAATGGGAGAATTTAGGATTAATATTTAGCGTTATAAAATCTGGTCTTGTGGTATATTCAATTGAATAGAGTGAACAGTGTTAACACAGGGCCAGGAAATACGTCGGGTAAAAAAATACCTTGGTGTATGGATAAACGAAGGCGATAGATATCTGGAGACACAGGGAAAAAAAACAATAGCAAAAGTGAAGAGAAATGCGGCCATATAATGAAACACGGAGCGCTATGGAGACACAATAGGTACGAGGTGCTCCGGGGTATGTGGAAAGGTATAATGATTCCAGGGATTACCGTTTGGAAATGCGGTTGTTTGCTTGAAGTCAGGAGTACAACCAGGACTCTATGGCAACCAAAGGTCAGTGGGACGCCTCGCGTTGGGCGCTCACAGGAAGACTATTAATCAAGCTGCGCGGGGTGATATGGGCTGGATAAGTTTTGTAGTAAGGGAGGCTCGAGTAAAAGTGATTTTAAAGAACGACTGAGGAATATGGAAGAAAGTAGATGGGGTGCGAGAGTGTTCAGATATTTGTACAGGCAAAACACTGACTCACAGTGGAGGAAAAGAACTAGGAAGCTTACCAGCAAGTATGCGACCGGTATGGTCAGCAACACGGCAACAAAGAACGTCAAACGCAAAGTGAGAGAGGCTGAGACAATGTCATGGGTGGCGGCAATGTAGAAGAAACCTGCTATGACTTGCTACCTCAAAGAAACAAAAAACCAAATCAAGAAACACTTTATGGTAACTCAAAGGGAAGATACTTACTTTTTGAAGCGAGATCAGGATGCCTTAGAACGCGTAGCTATAAAGCGAGGTACACTAAGGACGAAGACGCATGTGCTTGCTGCGGTAAAGTTAGGGAAACAATGGAACATGGTTTATTAGAATGTAAAGATATCAATCCTGCTGCTAGTTTAGGCTCCTCTGGCCTCCTTGACGCCCTTGGGTTCAGGGATAGCAGGGGGAAAGTAAAACATGCCGACAACAGAGATTAGTAAGAGGTGATTGGAGGTTTGGTGGCAGAAAAGCAGGGAGACCACAAACAACGGAGACGTACAAAAACAGAGTTCCCAGGAATGGTTCGAAAAGTTTTATGCTGGGACTTCTTTGTACCTGATTCTTCGTGTCTGTGTGTTTTCTCAAAAATAAAGGTAGGACGTCAGGCAAAATAACAACAAGAGTTTGGTGGCGCAACCCCCCCCCCCCCCCCCCCCCCGTTTCAAAGGGGACGCTCATAACATTCATCCATCCGTGATAGAGGAGCCCGGCTACAGTACACGCATCATAGACGACGCGTTTCGGCGGTGGCAATATAGGATGTGTCGCTACATTGTTTCAGTGGTATCACAGTGACGTCAACAGTCATCCTGTAATGGTTTCAGAAGATGATCTTAGTTCTAAGGCACGCTTTTTGGGCTAATGTCCGGTGGCGGCGACTATAGACCTTGAGCAACCGGGTATCTCGCACGAAAACTCTACAAACCCGGTACACAAAGAAAAAAGAATTCAAGGGGCACTTAATTAGTTATCCCTACGTGGATGAATGCGAAAGCATTGCGGCCACCTCAGCAGAAGCGCTGCTATGTCACCTGACCAACAGTGTTCCTCACAAGGTGCGCACAACACAAGGTCGTGGGTTCCACTCCCAACAAAGGTCGTGGGTTCGAGTGCCTTAGCTAACTGTGCCTTAATCACTGTGTAAGATATATACTCTTTAGGTGAGAACACTGGCGAGACGCGATCGACCAGACAATGTAGCAACGGCGCGCGTCCATCGGCCCGGTGACGGCAGCGGATACCTATCGGCGGGAAGACAAAACTTCATTTAAAACGAAGGCGAGAGCTTGCGAGGGCAAGGAACGCTCGGATACCAAAAAGCAAGCAGAGAACAGCGTCTGCAAACGGCGTCGCGTCACCGTATCTGCTTCGTCAAGGTGATGCCCTCTCCCCCACGCTGTCCCCTCACCACGGTGACCTACTTTCGCGCGTCACTCAATCATTTCGGATTTCCCGCCAAGCACCAGTTGCTATACCAACGGGCCGATTAAACCAATAAAAACATTTTCTGTCTTCAAGTTGCGTCGTACCGCCGATAGGTACCCGCTGCCGTCACTGGGCCGATCGGCGCGCGACGCTGCTACTTTATCTGGTCGATCGCGTCTCGCAAGCAAGCCGAGAAGTGTCCCCACCTAAATAGTATATATCTTACACCGTGGCCTTAACACCATAGGTAGTGGGTTCGACTCCCACAAAATGTCGAGGGTTCATACCCTTTTCGGACCATGGCGTGGTCATTTGAATATGGCCAACGCCGGATTTACCGTCTCATGAGCCCTATAATGCTTTCGCATAAAAAAACGCCACCCTTCTCGGTTTGAATGGCGCGGAGAAAGCCGAAGCTTTGCCGTATCTTGCAACGTTTCAGAATGAGGCCGCGCTTCTAGTGAGCAGCAATGGCTAGGAACACACGTGGTACCCATACGTGGAAGCCCAGAAAACGTCTGGATTTATTTTGAAGGTGCCCATGCACGCAAGCTACATGAGGTGGTGCTATCTGTTGTAGGAAAGCGAACACGTATGTTGCACCCCCTACATATGATATGCATATACGCTACTCCACACTGTGCTTTATCCTGCGTTAATACGGCGCCACGTCTGGCCTCCACTGTGATCTACTTGGCTATTGTCATTATTTGATCTTTTGTAGAACTCACGGTTCATAGATTGCTGGTGTTGTACATATTGCATTAACTGTGCGAAGAAAAAAACGATAGCATACAGATATACTCAGTAAATATTGAGTTAATACAAATTACTAAAGCGGTGCTTCTCTTCACTGTGTTTTTTTTTTAAGATAAGGGACGCGCGCTGTCAGGACCCGTAAATGAGTGTAGGCCTTAGCAGGCATGGAGCGAGCGTGCCTCTCCACGTTTTCATCTTCCCGGGGCGCTTTGATACCGCAGGTACACTGTGGCTTAGGAGCCTGCGAAGGAGCTGCTGAAGGTGCTCGCAGCGCGCCGACGGGCTTTTTGGGAAAAGAAGGTACCACGCCCACGATGGCACAACCGCCCGCACTACCACGAGATGCTCCGGCATGTGGAGGATGGCCGGCAACGCCTGCTATAGTGTTCGTACAACCTACCGGAATGCCGACAACCGGAATGCCCATGACCGGAATGCCCATGGCCGGAATGCCAACAAGCGGAATGTCCATGGCCGGGATTCCAACAAGCGGAATGTCCATGGCCGCAATACCAACAACCGGAATGTCCATGGCCGGGATTCCAACAACCGCAATGTCCATGGCCGGGATTCCAACAACCGGAATTTCCATGGCCGGGATTCCAACAACCGGAATGTCCATGGCCGGGATTCCAACAACCGGAATGTCCATGGCCGGGATTCCAACAACCGGAATGTCCATGGCCGCAATACCAACAACCGGAATGCCAACAACCGAAATGTCCATGGCCGGGATTCCAACAACCGGAATTTCCATGGCCACAATGCCAACAACCGGAATGCCCATGGCCGGAATGCCAACAGCCGGAATGTCCATGGCCGTAATGCCAACAACCGGATGTCCATGGCCGGAATGCCCATGGCCGGATGGCCGGTGGCCGTCTCAATGCGTCGTACAGAGGCTACGTTCAAGTGCCGACGCCGGGATTTGTCTTCGGCCGCGCCGATGATCCAGGGCTGCCCCGCGGGTCTGGAATACCTGGCGCAGGTCGACCAGCTGCTTGTCCACCAGCAGCTAGAGCTCCTGGTGCGGACGATTGACGGATGAGATATGGACTTCGTAGATTTTGCCGAGAGCGAGGAGGCGTCGCCATTTCGATTGGTTAATGGGACGGTATAAAGTACTAGATCGATTAGCCCTCACAACAGCCTATTTATATTTAGACAGTCCATAGAAAGTCCACAGACGTTTCTCTGCGACATCCGGAAGTACAGTGAGCAGAAGGATCTCCAATTATATCTGACCGCACCTACGGAATACACACCTGAACGCCCGGGCTGTCATCGGCCCGGAGTTCGTGAAAGCAGCGGACGTTCAGGGCAAACATACCTTTTTCCACAGGTATAGGCCTGTGTGCCAGCCCTTATAATAAAGATTTTCAGTCTCCGTGGCCCGCAAGATGGCGTGTTCGAAAGAAAGGGGAGAGGATCTTTTGAAACACAAACGGTGCAACCTTCAGAATGTATCTTGTCCCACAACAATAATCGCCTGCCTTGCTTGCGTCTTGCTTGCCTTGCTTGCTTGCCTTGCTTGCGTTTTTCTTGAAGATAGATGGCGATTATTGCTGTGGGACAAGCCCTAAAGTTTGCTAACTTTTTTTAAGAGTGTAAAGTCACTGGAACTTCATGCTACTGCAGAGTCGCTTTTTTTTTTTTACTTTTCCTTCAAACTTTTTTACGTATAGAAACGCTTACTGTCCCTCGTGTGAGTGAGTGAGTGAAATAACTTTTATTAGAGGTCCGGCGATCCCTCGTGTGAGTGAATTAGTCACTCTTTATCAGGTGGAAGCATAAAGCACTACGTACGTCGTTCCTGGTATTATGTTTGGTATTGCAATAAGCACTTCAGTAAAACGGAAGATTAGGTGAACCCCCAAAGAGTGCCTTCACGGGCTCTCGGCTGCTGTGCAACGCGTGATCATGTCCTGGTAAGCTTTAGCGTCCACCACCACCGCTCTATAGCGGAGCTCTTCGGTAAAGGCAACCGGTACCGTGGAATATATAGCAACGTGCGCCTGCTGCACTTCGGCGCTGCAACGAAGACGGTAAATGCACACGTGGCAATAAACGAAATGACTAATAGCCATAAACTGGCATGCGAATGGAGTTTTACCTGGATGTGCTTTTGAACAGAAGCGACCCAAGTATGGCCTAGAAGTTCCCTTTGTGCTCTACGAAGACACCGGCACATTTTTGATAATTCAGACGCGTTCGTATGGTTACAAGAATTTGGAGTCGCTACTGGAAGCAC
This sequence comes from Dermacentor silvarum, assembly GCF_013339745.2. Taxonomy (NCBI): domain Eukaryota; kingdom Metazoa; phylum Arthropoda; class Arachnida; order Ixodida; family Ixodidae; genus Dermacentor; species Dermacentor silvarum. The sequence goes on along the minus strand of NC_051164.1, from coordinate 98,957,040 downwards.
CATTAGTAACGGTTACAACCTTTTCTATTTAGTAAGTGTTACTAACGTATACCGTTACTAAATGCGGTTACTAGCACGTTAGTAACATATGTGACAACCCGTTTGTGACTTAGTTATTGACTCCTACGACCTTATAAATGTGAAAAGCAGGCTGAATGACCTTTTGCAACTTTTTTTTTTCTTTAATAGCAATTGCACGAACGCTCCAGGCGCAATAACGGCGTCAGCGCCGCCGTGCTGCCCCCTTGACGGCGAATGCGCAACTAGCGCACAGAGGGTTTAGAGGGCCTGCAAAAACGTGGAGTGCCCGTTTGGCTGCAAAAACGATAAAGCGAAGTGCAAGCACCGTCAAACCAGTGGCGTCGGAACTTTTTTTTTTTTTTCACATGGGGCAGCGAAAAAAAATAAACGCTACCAAAACATCATCATTATTACTTATTCTCCTTGAGTGCCCAACATTTAATAGACACAATCAACACACAAACATAAAGAAAATAGTATAAACAAACGACAATTTACTAACTGCGGCAAACAATTAAAAACGTAATGCCTGAACTGTATGTTTTGTGCGACATATTGTAAAGTTTTCGTTACCGATATTCTATAGATTTCGCCAGACTGTCTTTATACATACATTCATCATTTGACGCGATTCCGTTTACCCACGGCAAACGAGGTTGTCAAAGAAATTAAACATAAGAGAGCTGACATCGATAAATATATAAATCAATGACATGGCACGCCTGTCGTTCAGGTAGCGTTGGGAGCGACAGCAAACTAGAGTACACATACGAAAACACACGTGTATGGATATAGAAAAGAGGAACGTAAATCATTGCGTAAACGTGCCCAAGAGAATTACGACATGCGCATATTCGTCGTAGACTCACAATAAAATTACAGAAATAATGTGTATGGATATGCCAATGAGAAAATGAGGTTAATGTAATCACGAGCTTAATTTACTGGAAAGAACAGCGCTCGTTCTGCCCAGTTTACTCGCTTCGTCTGTGTCTGCTTCGGTCTGTATCAATATGAACTAAACCGTGTGATCAATCTAGGATCCAAATGTATATTCCCCAAGTGATGTTGAAATGTCACAAAGTCGCACAAACACATTTATGCGCTCTTACATCTCACTGTCACACTGTGCCAAACGTGGGAGCGCGGAAATAGTGGCGCTATCACGTGGTTAATTTTGTATTTCGCGGGCTTTCTTTAAAGGCAATTACAAGAAGCTCCATCAATGGTACTTCGTTGCAAACACTTCAGTCGGCCATTTTTAAATCTGATCTACAACTTTCGTATTGGCACTTTCTTGGTGAAGCCAATGTTTAAAAAAGTTAGGCAATTAATTTATACTAATTAATTCACTTCGCAAAACGAAAAAAAATACCGCAGACTAGAACACGCGATCCTCAACACCACTGAGTTGGTTTGAGCCTCCTAGCACACTCCGTCGTTTTTTAAAACATAGGTTACCTTTAGCTGGGATACCTGGCTCATACCCGCATATCCAATGCGGGTATGCGCCGCACGTGATTTCTTCCTTTCTTTCTTTCTTGTCCGTGGCTCACATGCGCATATCCAATGCAGGTACGCGCCACACATTTTATTATCGTTAATCGTGACGTAACTGACGAGCATGTGACGTTATTGATGTCATGACCTATCAGTCATGTTAAGTCATACATTCGTACCCTTCCATGCCAATTTTGGTATATACCAAGTGAACGAGTTTTCGAGAGATTTTCGATAGGGTTTCAGCGTGACACCACCACCACCACATCCATTGTGAGGCAATACCACCAACCTTTAGCGTTTCATTCACTTAGTACCCACGTCCGCACCCATTCCAGTGGTTTTAGAGTGTTAATATTTTTTCGCTGGGTCATTGTCATTTTTGCTGAGTCATGCTCATGACTATTACTTCTACCAGCATCCTGTAGTGTTTCCTTCACTTAGACTTTTTCGCTGGGTCATTGTCATGACTTGCATAATATTCATGTCATGACATATCATTTATGTTCTTCCTCTTGTCATAGTATGCCAATTTTGGTACATACCAAGTTAACGAAACGACCATGAGAGCACAAAGTCGCAGGCGCGGCTAGGTAGATAGATACGGTCAAAGTAGCAAATGTTCGCCAAGAAATGCTTCGCATTTAAAACCATTGGAATGGGTTCGGACGTGGGCACTAAGTGAAGGGAACACCAAAGGATGGTATAAATCATAGTCATGAGCATGATCAGCAAAAAATGACAATGACTCAGCGAAAAAAGTATATCACTCAAAAAATACTGAAATGGGTTCGGACGTGGGTACTAAGGGAAGCAAACACTAAAGGATACTGGTAGAAGTCATAGTCATGAGCAGGACTCAGCAAAATTACATTGACTCAGCGAAAAAAAAGATTTACACTCAAAAACCACTGAAATGGGTTCGGACGTGGATACTAAGTGAAGGAAACACTAAAGGTCGAAGTCATAGTCATGAGCATGACTTAGACTTTCGCTTTAAAGTCTCTTAGGTGTAGCTAAAGGGACTCCTAAGGACTCATGACATGCGTGTCATGTAGGTCATGAAAGAGCCGCCTACGTCTTCGTGCTCTCATGGTCGTTTCGTTAACTTGGTAGGCTATCCGCCCTCTGCTTCGCATAACATCGATTCCCACAGGGCGTGGGATCTGCCGGCTTTTTGTTATGGCCACTTCCTATATGCAACACAACCCACATCGGACTAGCAGCAAGCCACACCACAATCTTTTGCTCAATAAAGACTAATCTCTCTATCTCCCTTCCACTACCGGGAGACGACGTGCGCTAAGGCGCGTACGCTCGCTTTTGATATGCTCTTTTTTTTTTGCTAGTTATTTCGATGATAGTCGCTACCGACTTCAGCGCCACTGCACGTCTATCACGTCGGTCTGTGAAGTATAGTCTCTACCTTATTATTACACGGTGCTATTTTAGGTGTACTGTAAAATGTAGGGTAATAAAGAAATTGTGTAGGGTAATGTAGGGTAATTTTGGCTATGACGTAAAGTATTTTCCAAAGATTGGTTGGCAACACTGGTGTGACAGATGAGTAACCTCAATACACCATTATCCCAAGTTAGACTGTACCTAGCCTACTGTGATGGTTAGAATACCCTGGCTAAAAAGGTTTTTGCGTTTGCTGGATCTTCCAGAACCGTCACCATTGCTCCAAGTTACAATGCAGTTTTTGTCAATATATTTCTCCAATGCGTATGATAAGCCCATAGAATTTATTGTGCTGACATGGAAAATCTCATTTAAAGTGAGCCTTTTAGTAATATTTGCCTTCTGCATAGCAATTACGTACGCAATGTCGCCTTTGTGCGAAATGGTATTGCTTGCTGTGGCTTCCAAAACACGAGCACAGACGCCACCATTATGAGAGCCACGCCTTCGCAACATAACGTCGGTTTTCTTATTTTTACACGATCATCGTACATATAGGAGACAAAACGAAAACAGTTCCAAATCAGCGTTATATACTAATCGTCTATCAAAGTTCTCGCTTGGGGAACTGCAAGCGGCAGGCTGTTCACACGTGCTGGTGTCTCGAAACATTACTTAACGAGTGCGACAATTACGTTTCATACTTCCCTACGGGCACATGTGGAAATATATCATTTTCGTTTTCCTCGACAGGAAAGCGTTTGCAGAACGCGTCGAGCTAGCTGGCCTGCCAAGCCGCCAAGCTCGAACAGGCCCTGCCATGCGGTAATGACGTATCGCGCACGCGCAGTGAAGTTCGGCGACGAACAATACGACGAACGACTATTTGCAGACGTTGTTGGGGCGCCGTCAGACGTTGGTCTCGGCGGCGTGCGTCGATCGGGTGGGCACGCTCGCGTCGGTGATGGTCTGCTCCTGCAGCTTGCTGATCATGAGGCGGCCCGCGCGCATGGGCGACAACGGCACGATGGACAGGCTGATCTCGGCCTTGCCCATGCTCAGCATCTGGATGACCTGCTCGATCGTCAGGGTCTCGAGCGCCGTGCCGTCCACGGTGGTGACCACGTCACCGGGGTACACGGAGCCCTTGCCCGACACGTTCACGTCGGCGCGCTGTATATGCGCATGCGCGAAAACAGCATTCGCTCTCGTATAGGTTAAAAAGGAAGCGAGCGGGACAGAAAGGGAAAATATGTAAGAGCGCTTACTCGGCGATCGCAACAAGCTTAATTATGAAGGTATACGTGCATAATGTTTACATTCATGAAAAGCAGTCCAGAGCATTAAAAAAAGTCTCATGAAAGCGTGACATCAACAAACCATTCAGGGGGTTTGCAATACAACGCAAGCACACTGGCGTTTTTGCATTTCGCCTATGTCGAAGTGCGGCCGCCGCGGCCGGGATTCGATCCCGCGATCCCGTGCTCAGCAGCGCAACGCCTTAGCTGACTGAGCCACCGCGGCGGGTATGGAAATTTCCTAATTTCATCATCCCGCCCAATTTCCTGCCACCCTCGACTGCGTTTTCCTTCCTCGTGGAATACGCATTCGTAAAGAAAGTCAGCTTCTGACCACACCGCGATATTGACGCAAGGTTCCGGTGCTGCTACTTTTCCTTTCATGTGGAATGCCTTATTCTACATAGGTTCTTTCGCGCTGTGACCTGCTAGAACGCCAGGCACACTGGTCGTGCAGATGGTTTGTGAACTCTTTCAACGTTTTTCTGTTCTTAGGCAGTCCCGCGTGGTTTCGTATCACTTGAAAAAAGAGAGAGAGAAGAAAATCATTGTTAGTAAGCACTTCCGCTGATCCTTTTGTTCCGCCCATGCATGTCTCGTTCGCGCTTTCTTTAGCTATGCTAGTTGCTTGCCTTTCTATATGGTATAGTCAAAACAAGGCGTAACGGGATTATGCTATAGCACAGTGCAATAATTTACCACAAGCCATCACATCCCTATTGTGATGCCTGGAAATTTCGAGAGACATAGTGCGCATGCGCAGCTCCCATTCTTCGACTGCGCACGTCCCTACGATGCGACTCTTCAATCCACGCTAAAGTTTACGTAAAGGTTTATGCACGCCAACCGCCTAGCCAAAAATAAAATAAATGCGTTATTCTTGGCCGGCATTTTATGGCGATCACTTTCGGCGACAATTATTCTGTTGCGAGATTTCGCGAGACTCGGCCCACGAGAGCTTCTTTCTCACGTTTTCCCGACCCTTGCGGGCATGCGTCCAGTGCCGATTCTCGCGAAATGTCCGCTAAAGTGAAACAATCACCGAATGTGATCGTCCGAGAATACTTTACGTCCGTTGGAAACTGTCGAATTCTGCGACGTTTTCTCGTTTGAGCCAATCGGAGAGGTCGCAGTCGCCCTCTGAACCAATCGCGGCAGGCAAGATGGCGAATTGGTGACGCGGCTACAGCGACGGAGCGTATATACAGAATGACAACCATGCAATCGCGCGCCACGGATTGCAACGAGACCCGACCGTGAGCACGAAGCAGCGAGTGAACTGCTTGGACCTATCGTCGTAGACCATGGCGTCGATGAGGCCTAGGCCGTAGGGCGTCGAGCCACCACACGAGAAGCCACCGCCGCGCACGGACACCTGCACGTCGAATGACGCAGTGTCCGCGGTTTAGAGGTCGCATACACCCCGTTAAACAACTCGTAATTTCAGGAGCTACGAACACAAACGGAAGCTCAACGGAGATGTTAAGATTCGTGAAGTTCCCGGAATGCAGCCTGTCGTGAGCAGAGGCTTGGCATATGCCAGAAAAAAAAAAAAGTGGATATAAGTATATAGGTAGTTAGGTACACCATATTCTTGCGCTAACTGCCCGTGACGTCAGACTTTTTGGCGTGTCTTGTGGAGACTCGGTGATTGTTTATGAACAATTTTAAAGCATGGTTTCCAATTTCAATTTGCAACCAGGGAAGCTGACAAAAACCCGGCCTGCCAGTTTTTTGTGGCGGCTCAAGTGCTTTCCAAGCAAAATGTATAACGAGAATGATGGCTTTGATTGTGTCTACTTTTACTGAAGAAATGAGGACAAAGATTTGAAAGTGTTATTTGCCACCCTAGATGGACTTGCCGTCTCTTGCGTCGCTCTTTGAGAAATTAGGCGAATCCACGTGCTACCCGTCATTTCCATAGATGCTGAAGTGATATTCCGGACATTGTAAAATTATGCCATATTGTCGAATTCGTTACATTAACTGGCAGGCCCAGAAGGCTGCTACGGCGTCTCTAATTGGCTCAAAACGCCGCTACTACAAAATTCGACAATATAGCGGGAATTGACGATGTCCAGGGACGGCGATCTTAAACAGTTCGGAAAGTTCGCTTGCACTCGCGTGATTGGTCAGAATTTTTGCTGACGAAAGCGCGATTCTGGCCAATCACGCGAGGTCGAGCGAACGCGGTTTCGCTTTCCGAACTGTTATAAGAACACAGCACAGAACAGCTCCCCTTGGCTGAACCGTCGTATATCTTGCAGCTTCCGTAGACACTATAGGGCCAGAGTTCTCGCTAAACTTTGTAGGAAACTCTGTGGCTGTATAAAGAGAGCGCCACTCCTCGAATTGCCTTTCCGACAGCCAGGTGGCGTACCTGTTCCTTGGGCACGGAGCGCATGATGCTGAACATGTCCCTTCGCGTGGTGAGAAGCCGGTAGGAGCTGCACGACATCACCGAGAGCACCATGGTGTCGCCTGTGCGCGCGATGAGCTTCCGCGCCTTGGACAGGGACTCGTTCATCACGGACTTGCCGTTCACGTACAGCACCACGTCCAGAGGAAGGACGGTGGACTTGTCCGCCGGGCTGTCCGCGGTCACCGTCTGCGGCCGGGAGAGCGAGACTCGATCATGCACTGTCATTGCGCTTTCTACCCTTTTCACACATATAAGCTGAACCCCGATATATCGAATCTGAAGGGGACCACAGAAAAGTTCGATATGTAAAATAAAAATTGTACACTAAAGCTTTCAAGGGGATTTTAGTGCTGTTCGTTATACACAATAATTCGTTATATGTGGGTTCGATATATCCGGGCTCGACTGCATGCATGCATGTATGTATGTATGCATGTATGTATGTATGTATGTATGTATGTATGTATGTATGTATGTATGCATGCATGTATGTATGTATGTATGTATGTATGCATGTATGCATGTATGCATGCATGTATGCATGCATGTATGCATGCATGTATGTATGTATGTATGTATGTATGTATGTATGTATGTATGTATGCATGTATGTATGTATGCATGCATGCATGCATGTATGTATGTATGTATGTATGTGTATGTATGTATGTGTATGTATGTATGTATGTGTGTATGTATGTATGTGTGTATGTATGTGTGCGTGTGTGTGCGCGCGTGCGTGTGTGCACGAACAAGAGAAAAACTTCTTGCAGTTGCGACCCCTCGCGCATGCTTGATGCTGACATGTGACCCCTCTCAACCGCATTCCACTGGCTGCGCCTCTCCATCTTATTATCTCACACCCCTCCCTTGTGGACGCTATAGTGAATGTACGCGTGTTTGTATTCATAAGCTACCTACATATATATATTTTCTTTTTTTAATGCGCTTTACCTTTACAAAGAAAATGTATAAATTGACCTTTGGATGCTAGCAATCGAACTCTTGATGAAGGATGGACCCCGGCCGAAACGTCGAAATTAAATGTTCTTTTTGTTTTTTGTTTCTTACGGGCGCCCGCACTTCTTTCAATTTATTAAACACCGGAACCGTAGAACTACTTCCTTTATATATATATATATATATATATTGAAGAAAAGAGAAGACGACGTACGTTGTATTAGCACAGTGTATTTTGCAACAATAATTAGGTGTATGACGTGCGCAGAACGCTCTAGATTATGTCTCTTTTTTATCGGACTCACTCTTGGGTTTCGCCAAGGACACGCAGCTTCTAGGACAGCTCTAATTTCTCCTTCCCTCTCCCCTTCCTATTCCACATAATAGGCCTTCGAGCCATCCTACAATAAATACATTTTTATCATCATCATCATCGTTCGCAAAGGTGTAAAATCAGACGTCGATTTAACGTTAACAGATTTTACATATTTTTATTGCGATAGCAATTATATGGACACTTCAAAGCAGATTTCTGCCGTCGTCGTCGCCGTCACCGTGAGGTTCCGTATGACGTCAACGGCGATGAAATCGTCGCCGCGCTCCGGAGGCTGTATGTGCGAGTGAAAGGGCGCAATTTAAGGACGCGCGCTTTCACGGGGAGCGAACGCACGTCGGAGAGTAAACGCGCGTTCTGTGCCGTGCTCCCTGAAGGGCTGCAGAATTAAGCGTCTCTTTCCTCCTTTCCATATACAGAGAGCAAACGCAACGAAACGTCGCGCGAGAGGCATTGGGGGGGGGGGGGGGGGAGGGAGGGAGGGGAGGCGACGTTTAGCTGCGGCACCAAATACGTATTTATATAAAAACACCGCGCGCGTTCGGTGCGAACGCGGGCAAAACGCCGACGGCGTCGACAACAGTTGTGCGCGTTGCTGGTGCTGCTGCATGTCCAAGTTTATACAGCTGATAAAACTACTATCCTTACTCCGTATAGCTCTCTACTAATTTGCTATCGCAATTGGTGCTTCGCCTTTCGGGTGAAACTGCGACAATGTTTTTTGGTTAACAAAGTGTCATCGATTCCCCGACACATTCATAAAGACATATGCACTGAAAACGATCAAGCAACGAAACGAAATCAACGTTTCGCCTGAGTTAACAAAGCTTTAGGGTGAAATCTGGGTAAATAACCAGATTGCCATAATCCTAATCAACGGCTATAGATATCGCTTCGATAGTATTGCAGATGTAGTCAAGTTGTGGATTTTTAGTTTTTGTCAAGTTGTGGATTTGTAGTCAAGTTGTGGAAGAACTACTTCCTTAATGTATATATGTATTTATCTGCAGAATATTTTACGTAATCTCTTCCAAAGTTAATTTGGAAAATGAATTAAAGCAATGCGCAATAAACGTACGAAGTCTCTCAAAAGGGGATGGTTCTCACACAGCTTAGAGCTCAAATTTGTTTCTTACATAGCATTTTAGGACAGTACTGCGCACGCGCGCTTACTGGAAAACAAAGAAGAGAGTCCCGTACTTCCACGTATATGTAGTAGGAATCGTCTTCGCCCTTGGTCCGTCGTAACGAGAAGCCGTAGCCCCAGAACTTGTAGAATTTCTTTTTCCTGAATAGGAGCAGGTCGACTTTCTCGAGGGCTTCTCGGTTTTCAGAGGCTGCGAAATACGAGGAATTGTAGAGAGTTGTAGTATAGCGTAAGTGGCTTCCCGATGCACGCAATGAAACAGCAGGGCCAAAGTGCGCATGCGCTGAACGTTAAGGCCGCGGTGGGCGTTGCGCTAGCAAATACGGTATATAGCGTGGAAAATATGGCTGTGCCCTCGAGGCGACAGCCACCCGCTTCGGGTTTGTTCATTAGTTCCATTAGTATTTGCTTTAGGTTTGTATTACGATGCTTTGAGAGCTAAGAATTAGTGGCAAATAGGTGCTTTTCCCGATGTTCTGGATTTCTCGGCGCCTTATAAAGACCACCAGCTCGAGATGTTAGATTCGCTCATTCAGTAACTATAGACACTTTAATTGGCAAGCATATTTATTGAACGCATACATTTGATGTATGTCTCAATATGATTCACAAGGATCTTCTGTTGTTCGCTATATTTTTTACGACGGAAATTTTAATCACGAGATGGCAGTAGGAACGCGAGCATGCTTCACTGCTTGATTTTGGAAAACTGGTTCAGGCGGCACTCCCCACACATGAGCATTTGAGGCAATTTATCCACCTTCAAAAACGTGACCTGCGCGACCTTTGCAGAGCTCCCGCAATTGGGAACAGCGATTCTGTATCGCCGGATGATGGTGGTATATGGGGCCAAGAACGTTTGCGCCAGGCCGCTGAGGACGGGGTAAATGGTTTACTTCGACTTTTTAGAATTTGTAAAGATGGTTTACTAGATGGTGCGTGAACATATTCAGTTCAGTTCAGTTTATTTCCTTAAAGGCCCCTTTTCAGGGGTGTTACATAATGTTACATTATATGCTGAGTTGCTTACCTATTCCTAATTAATCGCTAGTGACATTTTCTTTTTGTGTGTGTAGAAAGTTTCACCCTACAGTGACCGGAATTTGAAAACGGAGCGCTTGTTGGGATTCGTGATTAAATACTGATCAACTATATGTTACACTAATCAACCACATTTTGTGCTTATTTGAGATAATCATCGCAATAGCACAATGTTTAGAGGTTAAGCTAAAACACTTAAGTTGCATGTTTACTTTAAATAAGGTACTTAGACCACCTTCGCCATGCGCCAGCCGAAGCATAAAACGAATCAGCTTTGGCTGTACTGTAGTTCAGCTTTAGCTACATTAACGTCATTTTTTTTTTTTTTTTGCCTTCACGAGGTGAACAAACGCTGTCAGTACCTTAGAAGCCTCAAACCCCAACTTTTTGTCCCTCTTTAATCAGAGCAAACAAATGTGAATTCCGGAATGATTATTTCGGATAAAGGTGTGTGCTGAATTGCAGTAATCAATGCAAAAAAAAAAAAAAAAAAAACGTCGCAGTCACTGTATCCCCACTTTCGTTGCTTCTATAGTTCCCAGTCGCTATGTTTAGCTACAGCTAACGCCAGGAGCCGTTTGTGACTTAGGTCAGTTACAAATGGGCTTCGACGTACACCTGAGCTCGACAAGGCTTCCTGCCAGTGCGCTTCAAAACTTCAGGCCTTACAAACCCATCACGCATACGATTAAGTGACTTTTCACTTCAGCAACACGAATTGCGTCTTCCTCATTTACCCTCACATCGTCACCGTCACCCTCAGCTCATAACGTCCGCCCTCATTTACCAATTTTCCGTAGCCGATGCTCACCACGTCAGGGTGAGGGCAGATAAGGGTGAGGATTCCCTCGATGGGGCTCGCCCTATTGTTCAAAAATGGAACTATGCGGTACTATTCGAACGTATTTCCTGTGTATTATATACCTGTCCGAAATTTTAGCTCATGACGATTAATCGGTTTAGCTGGAAGAATAGATTAAACGTACGTTTCCTTTTTTTTATTAAACGTTTATCTCTCCGTCTTTATCTTCCTCATTTATGCAATCTTCGCTATACGCGTATTATAATACACGCCTAAAACTCTTCTCTGCTACTCACGCCGCTGTCCGCATTTCTATTTTTTTTCTCCCCGGCAGCAACATCGTGTATCGGAGCACACAGTCTGGCAAATGATTTTGTACCAACAAAGATAGCGGCACCGAAAAGCTTATTAAAAAAAGTATCGGAGGCATATAAAAACGGTACACGTTAATGATCCGTCCGACGGTTTGAAGTCTGGGCAGGTGGAACTGGTCCGTACCGCTTCGCAAATATATGCAAAAACACAACATATGGTGTTATAGCTTACTTTCGGGTATGCTCTCGGAGTTGGATTTCGGCCGGTCGTAGTGCAGCTCGGAGCTCTCGTTACCGCTAGTGTCCATCATGTCCGCGTTGACTTTGCCGCGCTTTTCTTTCAGCTGCGACGGACGGGAAAATAAGAATGGAGAGGGCGCCCCGAAAGTCTGTCTGACTCACAAAATTGTCGTTATGTACAGAAGAAAAGTGCTGAAAAACTGCAGAGTTCTGTTTTAACGCACCCCTGCTATGCTCGCCGTTGTCTTTCTTGCCCGCTACATTTAGCGGGCTACTTCAATGGGCAAAACCGGAATTAAGCCGTCCAGGGCCATGTATTTGCCGACAGCGAAATGGATCTACACGCACCGCGAGCATCAGTTTTCGGAAGCTCTTGGATGCGTAGCACAGCAGCGGCTTCTGCATCTCGGGCAAGATGTCGGTCATGTCGTCGATCTGCTGGTGGCGCCGCTCGTCGTCGTCATCGCCGGCGTTGTCGCTGGCCTTCTTCTTGTCCTCTTCCTGCACCTCCTGCGTGAGGGCGCTGCGTCTCAAGAAACGGTCACATCCACTTTGGCAGACGCCCACGAGTGACGTGACTTGCAACGACGACAGCATCCTCAAACTCAGTAAAGCCGCGAGCCAGTTTCTCCATCAGGCCCCACTTCTCTGCGAACGCCCTCACGACAGTAAATGCACGCGGCACGTCGGTGACGAAAGGGCCGTCACCCACTTTCACGTAGTCGTCGGGAACGAAGTAGAAGCGCCAGAAGCTATGGGAGCTAAAAAAACGTCATGCCCACCCTGTTTTGACGTCACTTTCAATGAGGACTGCTGTCCGTGGAAAAGGTCTGTGCGCACGACACTTCCCCGATTCCGGGCTTGTACGTACCGAAAAATTAGGTAAATAGTACGCACTAACCGTTTGGCATGCGGTATAGGTGACTATGCCATGGCCTAGACGGTCAGCCAATATATAATATACATTAAGTTCAATGGCGACAGGGTCGGGGATTCGTCGCGACTATATTTAAAACCGGAATTACTTATTACGCGGGTACGTATTAACGAGGTTTTACTACATCGTTTGAATGTCACTCGCCATTGAGGTGCAGTACATTTCCTCGTACCTTGATGGCGGGTATATCGACGAGTTCTTTCTTGGTGTACAGCTGCTTCCAGTTGAATCCGTCGAAGAAGGAGTGCGTCTTGAGGTCGGCGTAGATGCGCGATCCGAGCCGCTCGGCGGGGTTCTTGCGCAGCATGCGGTACGTCATGTCCTTAGCCGGCGTGGTGGCCGAGTGGCCGTGCTGGTCGGTGGCCCGCGGCCACTTGAGCGGCGCCGTGATGATCCGCTCGCGCAGCATCTGCTTCGTCTTGCCCCGGAACGGCACCTTGCCCGTCATCAGTTTGTACATGACGATGCCCGACGACCACCAGTCAACCGAGCGACCTGCGAGCGCAATCGGAGATTGACCGACGATATATATCGTGCAAGCAGCCGTTGCACAGGCCAGAGGGCGCTGCGACGCTTTCATTCATAGCCTTCCAGAAGCGTTCGGACTCAAAGCGGATGGGGAGCACGAACTGGTTGCCGGTCGAGATAAGCGAAAGACGTTTCGGGTGTTGGTGAGAAAAAATGCAGAGTTAGAGATCGATAGAACCAGGTCCGTTACAGGTATAGGTAACTACACAATATAGATAGACGTTTTAATGAAGAAAGAGAAGATCAACGAGAGAAAGCGAAATCCTACACTGCAATACACGTAAAACATCGTTAGCTCAAGCAGTCTAGGTGATCATATTTGTCGCCACCCCGTTTCAAAGGGGATGTCGATAGGAATCATCGTTGAGTAGATAGAAATTGAGTGTTTCGTGGAGGAATGCATTCTATAATACGGTGGTGAGTGTTACGGATCGAACAAACCTAGTCATGCAGAGCATGCGCACTTCGACGTTTTCAGCTGCCGGACACTATCGCCTCATGATAAGTGATCGCGGAGGTGTCTATGCTACCGATTGTGCATGCGTGCATCGTGGCCTAGATTGTGCATCGTGGCCGCCATCTCGGCGTATACTATAGCATGTCGAGAAGCTGCATAAACGAGAAACGCGTGACAGCATATCAGCATGACAGGTGCGTCTTCCGCCGAGCAACAAACTGAAAACAGCGATAACCCGGTAAAACAAAATCACTGCCCACGCACTTCGTACAGATGGTTAACCAGCGAAGCTGAAACGTGCGGCCCCGGTGTTTATCACTGGTTTGATCCCTACGGTTTGTTAAAGTATTTCTCAATTATTGGTTACGTCGTCGTGTTTCTTAATGAGAGGTGAAATACTACGCACGAATAATGAGTGGCAACGGAGCCAGCTGTGGAAGAAGACGACGACGACGAACACGTGAGCAGTGTGGCACGAGCGCGTTCGCGCGGTTGCGCCAAGGGGCGCTAACGAACCAGCTGTGGAAGACGACGACGACGCTCGAGCCATTGCTGATGATGATAGTTTCTGCGCACATCGGACGGGCGGATTTTGGTTTCGCCTAGCCATATACATCTTTGCTATAGCAAATGGTCACCGTCAAAAAAGCAAAACATTGTGCGTGATAATATGGTGAACTGACGTCATCACGGCGTCCTTGTTCGGGTACTATAGTGTTGTGAGAAGCTGTCTGACATTATACATGAAAACTACAGGTAAGAGCCTGTGTTTTCGGCTTTAAGCGCATAGGCGCTTATTTGGATACCGTTTTGCGAGCTCCTATATATGTAACACTTATGTTTTTTGCAACAACTTGAATGCTGCAACTCACTAATGAAACCATTGAATGTCATGCGGTCTTACATTAACATGTACGTATATTTTAGAGATACCTAACGGTCGACTGTACACGGGTATTATACAGTGATTTATTGTTTGTGAGGACGAACCAACACGCGCTCACTCGCACTGTAACTAGCGTACAGTAAGCCGGTGGATTCGAGCGCCCCCTGGCGAGTCACGTGATGCCCTCACGCGAAGAACTAAGCCGGCAAATAAGCTGTCCGCGTGATCGATCTAGGTGGCAACAAAACGCGCGCGGTTGAATTCGCATGGCGGAATGTCCCATTGTTTTCTGTCGTACACACACACCTGTACCACTGCTTTCTGTCAGAGCATATAATGATCGTTCCTCACTATAGACGCCACGAGTGCGTTTAGGAAAGACCACCGATTCCCCGATATACCTTTCTGATCTAGGGTATGTATCCGAGCTAGTTGCTACGGCGACATTTTAAGACAGGAAAAGGCCAAAAAAGTTGACATTCACTTTAGCATACGCTGAAGAGGATGAAAGCGAAAGCCAGGGCGCTCACGAGACATTCATTAAATTACTTTGACGTCCTCATTCGAATGCGTTGTTAATTCCCAGTACTTGTTCTCTTTTTCAGTCGCCTAGACACCGCCACTGATTTTGCGTGGTTAAATGCATGTTAGAAAGGTCGTAGCAAGTCTATGATGACTATGATGGCAAGTCTACACGGGCTTGTATACAGACAGGGTGTTTCAGCGAACACTTTCAAAATTTATTTAAGGTTGCCTGTGGCAGATAGCCCAATTCTAGTTAATGAGTTGGTCTACTCGAAGAGGCGGACATTACTTGCACAAGAAATTAAAATGCATAATCGAATCGTTAACAATAATTCACTCATTAGGTTTTTAACTAATTACCCGATCCGCCTTGCGAACTTCACGGCTACAATTTATAAATTGCAATATGGGCCATCAGGTAATTAAAGGTTGCCACAGGCAACCTTTAAAGGCAACCTTTAAGAAATCCTTAATGGTTGCCACAGGCAACCTTTAAGGATTTTTGAAAGTGTTCGCTGAAACACCCTGTATATGGTGCATGCATTCTACATTCTTGTGACGTAGAATGAGAGCGACCCGGAAAGGCAAATTAGACAAACACACAGCGCTAACTTTCCACGACAGATTTATTTTCAGTTTTCGCAGACGTACTCATACAGGACAAAACGTCATAAGACACGTGTACATCGCTCGGCAAATATGAACGAGACCGGGAATACTACACGCAAACACTTTTGTGGCCACACTGATTATTTAGAAGGGTGTCCGTTCAACGCGAAGTCTTTTATCGAGCTCTTTTATTAATAAAGAAATTGATAGCTAATCGGCGCATGCGCTTGAAGTTTGGTGCCATTGTGCCGGAAAGGACAGCGCAACTATTAAAGACATACAGAGCGCTCTGTATGTCCCCATTCTTCCCCGTTGTCCGTGTTTTGCTTGCGTTTTACCTGCCTTAAAATGTGACTGTTCTGATCAGGCACGATTCTTTTCCCCCGAAACGAAGGGGTCTTCTTCGTTCTTTGCATTTCGTTTTTGCATTTCGCTTCTATCGAAATGTGGCCGCTGCGGCCGGGATTCGATCCCGTGATCTCGTGCTCAGCAGCGCAACACCTTAGCTGACTGAGCCACCCCGGCGGGTGAAACGAAGGGGTCGCGAGCGATCTTAAGAACACTGTTTATAACGTAATTCGCTTTAACTGTCCCGCGTAAATGGTAGCGCGTATAGTGAGTTATTATTGGAGACGTTGGGGGGAGGGGGGGGGGGGAGGCGACTGGTTACTTTGGCTACACCAGGGTCCTTCAGTACTTTGAAAAGTATTGAAGGACCCTGACTGTATACCCCCCGAACCAAGTGAAGGCGCATACAAAAAATTCGTGAGGCAGCTGATGTCGCGCGTTCTAGTGACCCCCCCCCCCCCCCCTTTTCTCCAGAAAAAAAAAAAAAAAAAGCGAACAGAAACTCAGCCAATTGGCGCGCACCGCTGCAGGCGCTGGATTACTCCTTCACTCCCTCGCCACCCCTATCACCTAACCCCGCGGAGGCTTCACACTCACCACATTTTCCCTTTCACTCTTTCGAACGCTTAGAGACCGACCAACGTTGCAAAGTAATTTACTCTTAAAAGTGAACAGTGAAATTATTTCTACAGTGAACCGTCCACCGAGTGAAGGATTTGATCGTCGCTATCGCCGTACCGTACGGTCGCCTCTTGAGAATCTCCGGCGCCATGTAAGGTATGGTCCCGGCCGACTCGCTGTCGTTGAATTCGAACGCCGTCCTCTTGAAGTAGTGCCTCAGAACGCGCTTGGAAACTGCAGTTTTGCGGGAGAAGCGCGCGTTTTACACGCTGGCATCACGTGTTCTCACAATTCTCCCGAGCCGCTTGCGGTCGTACGTGGCTATTGTATTCCGCTACTGACCACACGTAGTGGCACGTTCGATACCCGGCCGCATTCCCGGAATGCCCCTCACCCAAAAACAAGAAAAATTCGCAGGCGTATGCCAATCTGAGGAGCTGATACATCAAAGACACCGAAGGTGCATAAGACAATCCCTCACCATTAGGGAACTACTGGGACGATGGGAAGCGTGCATTTTCACTTAAGGGGAGCATACAAAGAGCGATAAATGTTCCGATGAATAATTTTCTGCAATACGGTTTTCTGGGTATAGCAAACAAGGCAAACAAGAAACAACTGATCTCGGCTCCGTCCCGGCCTACAGGCCGCGTACCAAAACTTACCTCGCACAACGTCCATAGTTGGTTCGAGTATCCCACTAAAGGTTGTCAAATTGTTTCTTCATCATTAGCCACGAGCGTAAAGCACTAAGAGCAGTAATAGGTAATTCGAGTGAAAGCGCATTCCTTTTAACCTAACAACGACATTGCCGCAAAGCTGGGCTACATATGTTCAATATACTGCGGGCAGCACCGCCGTAAGTATAAAGGTGATCCGAAACAGGAGCAAACCCCGTCTGATCTAAGTGAAACGTAAAGGGACCCAAAAGTGACTTAGCGAGAAGCTGACGTACGTGTCCGCCTCGTAAACAATGCGATTGTGCTACAGTGAACTCAAAGGTGAACTCAAGAGTTAGTCGAACCTGAATATCATGAACCAGGATAAAGCGAGTTATATACTTTGTATCGAACACGGTGCCAAAATCGCAACCTGACTATGATGCACGCCGTGGTAATGGACTCTGGATTAATCTCGACCACCTGGGGTTCTTTAACGTGCACGGTGCACGAGAGTTTTTGCATTCAGCGCCCTATCGGAATGCAGACGCCACGGCTGTTATTGAACCCGCAACCTCGTGCAAAGCAGCGCAACTCCGTAGCCACCGGGCCACCGCGGCGCGTAGTATGGTGGTGTAGCCCTACGTATTAGGATGCACTGTGCTGACGTGTACTAAGGCAGATATGCACACAATCTAGCACATCGAGGAACACTGAGGCGTATCACTGACGGTGAGGAACAGTGCTAGGCAGAGGCAATAAAATGGTCCCTGCAACGCGCAGTTACGTTTTCAATAAGCGAATTCCTGTCTCGCATGTTTTCTTCCACTGGAGACTGTACAAATCCATTCATAACGACAATGCATTAAAAAAATTCGCTATATTGAATTACCCGATATATCGAACTATCTTGCAGAGCATCGTTGTATCCGACAAGGGTGGAGGCTTGGACATGTTGGTAACTGTGCAGACTCAACGTTAAAATAAGTACTAAAGCAAGTATAGACAATCTGGCACATCGAGAAAGCACCATAGACGCGGTAAGGAACAGTGCTAGGCACAGGCAAAAATTTGCGCCTGCAACGCGTAGTTATGTTTTCAATAAGCGAATTCCTGTCCTGCTTTTTTTCTTCCACTGGAGACTGCAGAAATCCTTTCATAACGAAAACGTACAAAAATCGTCCGAAATTCGTTACATAGAATTACCCGACATATCGAACTATCTTGTAGAGCAGTAGCCCGTGCGTTATAACCGACAAAGTTGGAAGCATAGACGTGTTGGTAATTCATATCGGCAATGCAGCGCTGTGCTTGTTTTACGTTAAACCGGGTTTACCTGTGCCCCACTTAATATATATATATATATATATATATATATATATAGGGTGTTTCAGCGAACACTTTCAAAATTTATTTAAAGTTGCCTGTAGCAGATAGCCCAATTCTAGTTAATGAGCTGGTCTACTCGAAGAGGCGGATATTATTTGCAGAACAAATTGAAATGCTAATTAACAAAAGATCACTAATTAAGTTTTAAACTAATTACCTGATGGCCCATATTGCAATTTACAAATTGTAGCCGTGGAGTTCACAAGGCGGATCCACTTTGAATTAATTCTCAGGATGACACCAGATTCGAGGCATTAATTCCCGAACTTTGCGGAGAAATGCATTGGCGTTCCAGTTAATTTTGTGCTGCAATGCATAAAGCGACGTTTTGTTAAGAACTGTGTACGCCTCGCACCTTCGGCAGTGCTTCAACGACATTGTGAGATGGAGTATAGATGCTTAAACAGGCAAACAAGCTCAAAGAAGCAGTACCATGTGCGTTGCTTACTGAAAACACATAAAGACTTCGCCGTAACGTCTGTAAACGACGAAATTCATTTTGATAAGGGGTCCCTCCAAGTATAAGAAAGGTGTTTACGACAAAGGACTTCAGTTCGCCCGTGTGTCAGATGTATAGCCCTTAGCACTGTAATAAGAAGTTATGGTAAAATTGAGAAAATCACGCGTTTACCACTAAGACGGACACAAAACGCGTGTATGAACACGAACGACGGTGTCGGCGACAACTTCCATCTATGTTACTCAGGGAATGTTGGGGAGTATTCGAAAACGCCTCCGTCATATTGACTGGCAAACACATCCTTTACCAAAGACCAATACTCCGAGAACTGTCGTGGGGCGACAGTCCAATGGCGTCTTATGATTAGCTATACGCCTGTCACCTTTATAAAAAACGAACTTCATCATCACCCACTTATTTTTGAAGATCAGTGCAGAACAAATGTATTTCCAATAGATGTTCGATTATCCCTGTTCTGAATCAACCGAAACCGCTCTAGGCCTGCAACTTATCTTATCGCTCCATCTAAATCTCCGTCGCCCTCGACTGCGCTTCCCTTCCCTTGGCAATCATTTCTCTACTTTAATAGGCCACCGCTTATCTCTCCTACGCATGGCATGACCGTCTTAATTTCACTTCCTAATGTATACTAGAACATTTTATAATTGCGTATGATCTGCAATCTACACAGCGATCTTCCCATCGCTTACGGGTTAGGCCTATCGTGTTCCTTTACATCGCTCGCTGCGCGAATAATGGCGGTAAGTGATTCAAAATCCGGTTAGCATTCGAAGGTGCGTTGGACACGTAGAACGTGGGCCACTCACAATGGCCGTGGCAGACCTTGGTCGTGTCGAAGTCAATCACCTTCACCCTGCCGCCGGGCATTATAAGCATGCTGCCGGACAGTGCACCGTGGAGCCACCAAAGGAAACGGGAACGGAAGAACAAATAATATGCGTCGGCATCAACAAAGAAAACAGCTTAGAGAGCTTTAAGAGGTACAAGCAATTAGCATGCACTGAACAGAAATGCCTTCAACACATATATCAACTCTTACCTTCTCGGTTAACAGTTTCCACAATACATCTTCATAAGTTCATACGTTCGTCACCCTGCACTGCTGTGTTATAGCAACGTGTTCGCTGTTAACAGCTATAAAAAAAAAGCTATGTTTTCGAGCTGCGAGGTTTTTGTTGCTGTTTATATTGGCAAATAAGATTAGGATAGTAATATTAACAACTTTATAAATAATATCAAGCAAAGTAAATGTCGTAATGCAGTATACAATTTTTTTTAAAGCGCGTACGTCTGGAGTACTTGCGATCTATAGGCTCTTTAGACTGTGGTGGAATGAGCCTTTAAGTTTGGTTATGGTAAACCAAACTAAAGGAAGTGGTAAATTAAGCGCGGTCCAGGCAGCGTTTTACCGCAAAAGTGTTTTTAAAAAAAGCCGGCAGATCCCACGCCCTGTGGGAATCGATGTTATGCGGAGCAGTGTGCGGGGGGGAGCCTACCAAGTTAACAAAACGACCATGAGAGCACCAAGACGTAGGCGGCTCTTTCATGACCTACATGACATGCATGTCATGACATTTACGTCATGAGTCCCCAGAAGTCCCTTTAGCTACACCTAAGAGACGTTAGGGTGAAAGCCTTAGTCATGCTCATGACTATGACTTCTACCAGCAAGCTTTAGCCTTTTCCTTCACTTATAATAGTACCACATCCCAACCCATTCCATTGCTTTTTGAGTGTTAATATTTATTCGCTGAGTCATTGACATTTTTGCTGAGCCATGGTCATGACTTCTACCACCATCATTTAGTGTTTCCTTCACTTAGTACCCACGTCCGAACCCATTTCAGTGGTTTTTGAGTGTTAATGTTTTTCGCTGAGTCATTGTCATGACCTACATGACACGCATGTCATGACATTTATGTCATGGCCTATCACTTATGTTCGTCATACACTCCGGTCATACTATGCCAATTTTGGTACCTACACCAAGTTAACGAAACGACCATGAGAGCACCAAGACGTAGGCGGCTGTTTCATGACCCACATGACACGCATGTCATGACATTCGTGTCATGACAAATAATTTATGTTCGTCGTATACTCTTGTCATAGTATGCCAATTTTGGTACATACTAAGTTAACGAAACGACCATGAGAGCACAAAGATTTAGGCGGCTAGAT